>NW_026893599.1:1500000-1734070 GCF_032452875.1 Bos javanicus | reverse complement strand
ACCGGTCTTGAGCAGGCACTAATCACGCAGCTGAGCAGGGACTAATCACACAGCTGATCAGGCCGAGTCAGGCAGCTGAGCAGGGATTAAGCATGCAGCTGAGCAGCGCTAATCCCTTGATTCAGCAGACACTGATCACGTGACTGGAGCTGAGGCCCTGATCACGTGGCTGAGATGCACTGATCACGTGACTGAGCATGCACTGATCACGTGACTGAAGAGGCACTGATCACGTGACTGAGAGGCGCTGATCACGTGACTGAGGGCGCTGATCACGTGACTGAGAGGCGCTGATCACGTGGCTATCATGCACTGATCACGTGCTTCAGGAGGCAATAATCAAAGAGCTGAGCAGGCACTAATCACTTGGCTAAGAGGGCACTAATCACGGAGAGGAGCAGGAAATCGTCAAGGAGCTGAGCAAACTGTAATGAAGTGGTTAAGCAGACTCTAAACACGTGGCGCAGCAGGCTCTACACCCGTGACTGAGCAGACACAATTTGGGCAGCTCAGCAGACACCAATGGTGCAGCTCAGCAGACACAAACGGTCATGCAGCTCAGCAGGCAATACTCATGGAGCTGAGCAGGCAGGAATCACTCAGCTCAGCAGGCAAAGATCAAGGAGCTGAGCAGGCACGAATCTCGCAGCTCAGCTGGCAAAAATCAAGGAGCTGAGCAGACTGCCATTAAGTGGCTAAGCAGACTCTAAACACGTGACTCAGCAGGCTTGACACCCGTGACTGAGCACACACGAATCTTGCAGCCAGCAGACAATACTCCTGGAGCTGAGCAGGCAGGCAGGAATCACGCAGCTCAGCAGGCAATAATCCAGGAGCTGAGCAGGCAGGAATCAGGCAGCTCAGCAGCCAGCCATAACAGAAGCTAGCAGTCAGGAATCGCGCAGCTCAGCAGGCAATAATCATGGAGCTGAGCTGGCAGGAATCACGCAACTCAGCAGGCAATACTCACGGACCTGAGCAGGCAGGAATCACGCAACTTGCAGGCAATAATAATTGGAGCTGAAGGCTGTAATGAACTGGATAAGCAGACTCTAATCACGTGATTCAGCCGGCTCCTCTCTGGGGACTGAGCAGGCACTTTTATGCAGCTCAGCAAGCAAAAATCATGGAGCTGAGCAAGCAGGAATCACGCAGCTCAGCAGGCAATAATCATGGAGCTGAGCAAACAGGAATCACGCAGCTCAGCATGCAATAATCAAGCTGAGCAGGCAGGAATCACGCAGCTCAGCAGGCAATAAATATGGAGCTGAGCAAGCAGGAATCACGCAGCTCAGCAGGCAATAATCAAGAAGCTGAGCAGGCAGGAATCACGCAGCTTAGCAGGCAATAATCATGGAGCTGAGCAGACTGTAATGAAGTGGCTAAGCAGACTCTAATCACGTCACTCAGCCGGCTCCTAACCGGGTCTTGAGCAGGCACTAATCACGCAGCTGAGCAGGGACTAATCACACAGCTGATCAGGCACGAGTCAGGCAGCTGAGCAGGGATTAAGCATGCAGCTGAGCAAGCGCTAATCCCTTGATTCAGCAGACCTGATCACGTGACTGAGCAGGCCCTGATCACGTGGCTGAGCATGCACTGATCACGTGACTGAGCATGCACTGATCACGTGACTGAGGCACTGATCACGTGACTGAGGGCACTGATCACGTGACTGAGCATGCACTGATCACGTGACTGAGAGGCACTGATCACGTGACTGACGCTGATCACGTGACTGAGGCGCTGATCACGTGACTGAGAGGCGCTGATCACGTGGCTATCATGCACTGATCACGTGCTTCAGGAGGCAATAATCAAAGAGCTGAGCAGGCACTAATCACTTGGCTAAGAGGGCACTAATCACGGAGAGGAGCAGGAAATCGTCAAGGAGCTGAGCAAACTGTAATGAAGTGGTTAAGCAGACTCTAAACACGTGACGCAGCAGGCTCTACACCCGTGACTGAGCAGACACAATTTGGGCAGCTCAGCAGACACCAATGGTGCAGCTCAGCAGACACCAATCATGCAGCTCAGCAGGCAATACTCATGGAGCTGAGCAGGCAGGAATCACTCAGCTCAGCAGGCAAAGATCAAGGAGCTGAGCAGACTGCCATTAAGTGGCTAAGCAGACTCTAAACACGTGACTCAGCAGGCTTGACACCCGTGACTGAGCACACACGAATCTGCAGCCCAGCAGACAATACTCCTGGAGCTGAGCAGGCAGGAATCACGCAGCTCAGCAGACAGTAATCAAGGAGCTGAGCAGGCACGAATCACGCAGCTCAGCAGGCAATAATCCTGGAGCTGAGCAAGCAGGAATCACGCAGCTCAGCAGGCAATAATCAAGAAGCAGAGCAGGCAGGAATCAGGCAGCTCAGCAGCCAATAAGCAAGAAGCTAGCAGTCAGGAATCGCGCAGCTCAGCAGGCAATAATCATGGAGCTGAGCTGGCAGGAATCACGCAACTCAGCAGGCAATACTCACGGACCTGAGCAGGCAGGAATCACGCAACTTAGCAGGCAATAATTGGAGCTGAAGGCTGTAATGAACTGGATAAGCAGACTCTAATCACGTGATTCAGCCGGCTCCTCTCTGGGGACTGAGCAGGCACTTATTATGCAGCTCAGCAAGCAAAAATCATGGAGCTGAGCAAGCAGGAATCACGCAGCTCAGCAGGCAATAATCATGGAGCTGAGCAAACAGGAATCACGCAGCTCAGCATGCAATAATCAAGAAGCTGAGCAGGCAGGAATCACGCAGCTCAGCAGGCAATAAATATGGAGCTGAGCAAGCAGGAATCACGCAGCTCAGCAGGCAATAATCAAGAAGCTGAGCAGGCAGGAATCACGCAGCTTAGCAGGCAATAATCATGGAGCTGAGCAGACTGTAATGAAGTGGCTAAGCAGACTCTAATCACGTCACTCAGCCGGCTCCTAACCCGGTCTTGAGCAGGCACTAATCACGCAGCTGAGCAGGGACTAATCACACAGCTGATCAGGCACGAGTCAGGCAGCTGAGCAGGGATTAAGCATGCAGCTGAGCAAGCGCTAATCCCTTGATTCAGCAGACCCTGATCACGTGACTGAGCAGGCCCTGATCACGTGGCTGAGCATGCACTGATCACGTGACTGAGCATGCACTGATCACGTGACTGAGAGGCACTGATCACGTGACTGAGAGGCACTGATCACGTGACTGAGCATGCACTGATCACGTGACTGAGAGGCACTGATCACGTGACTGAGAGGCGCTGATCACGTGACTGAGGGGCGCTGATCACGTGACTGAGAGGCGCTGATCACGTGGCTATCATGCACTGATCACGTGCTTCAGGAGGCAATAATCAAAGAGCTGAGCAGGCACTAATCACTTGGCTAAGAGGGCACTAATCACGGAGAGGAGCAGGAAATCGTCAAGGAGCTGAGCAAACTGTAATGAAGTGGTTAAGCAGACTCTAAACACGTGACGCAGCAGGCTCTACACCCGTGACTGAGCAGACACAATTTGGGCAGCTCAGCAGACACCAATGGTGCAGCTCAGCAGACACAAATCGTGCAGCTCAGCAGACACCAATCATGCAGCTCAGCAGGCAATGCTCATGGAGCTGAGCAGGCAGGAATCACTCAGCTCAGCAGGCAAAGATCAAGGAGCTGAGCAGACTGCCATTAAGTGGCTAAGCAGACTCTAAACACGTGACTCAGCAGACGCTGACACCCGTGACTGAGCACACACGAATCTGCAGCCCAGCAGACAATACTCCTGGAGCTGAGCAGGCAGGAATCACGCAGCTCAGCAGACAGTAATCAAGGAGCTGAGCAGGCACGAATCACGCAGCTCAGCAGGCAATAATCCTGGAGCTGAGCAAGCAGGAATCACGCAGCTCAGCAGGCAATAATCAAGAAGCAGAGCAGGCAGGAATCAGGCAGCTCAGCAGCCAATAAGCAAGAAGCTAGCAGTCAGGAATCGCGCAGCTCAGCAGGCAATAATCATGGAGCTGAGCTGGCAGGAATCCGCAACTCAGCAGGCAATACTCACGGACCTGAGCAGGCAGGAATCACGCAACAGCAGGCAATAATAATTGGAGCTGAAGGCTGTAATGAACTGGATAAGCAGACTCTAATCACGTGATTCAGCCGGCTCCTCTCTGAGGACTGAGCAGGCACTTATTATGCAGCTCAGCAAGCAAAAATCATGGAGCTGAGCAAGCAGGAATCACGCAGCTCAGCAGGCAATAATCATGGAGCTGAGCAAACAGGAATCACGCAGCTCAGCATGCAATAATCAAGAAGCTGAGCAGGCAGGAATCACGCAGCTCAGCAGGCAATAAATATGGAGCTGAGCAAGCAGGAATCACGCAGCTCAGCAGGCAATAATCAAGAAGCTGAGCAGGCAGGAATCACGCAGCTTAGCAGGCAATAATCATGGAGCTGAGCAGACTGTAATGAAGTGGCTAAGCAGACTCTAATCACGTCACTCAGCCGGCTCCTAACCCGGTCTTGAGCAGGCACTAATCACGCAGCTGAGCAGGGACTAATCACACAGCTGATCAGGCACGAGTCAGGCAGCTGAGCAGGGATTAAGCATGCAGCTGAGCAAGCGCTAATCCCTTGATTCAGCAGACCCTGATCACGTGACTGAGCAGGCCCCCTGATCACGTGGCTGAGCATGCACTGATCACGTGACTGAGCATGCACTGATCACGTGACTGAGAGGCACTGATCACGTGACTGAGAGGCGCTGATCACGTGACTGAGGGGCGCTGATCACGTGACTGAGAGGCGCTGCAATCACGTGGCTATCATGCACTGATCACGTGCTTCAGGAGGCAATAATCAAAGAGCTGAGCAGGCACTAATCACTTGGCTAAGAGGGCACTAATCACGGAGAGGAGCAGGAAATCGTCAAGGAGCTGAGCAAACTGTAATGAAGTGGTTAAGCAGACTCTAAACACGTGACGCAGCAGGCTCTACACCCGTGACTGAGCAGACACAATTTGGGCAGCTCAGCAGACACCAATGGTGCAGCTCAGCAGACACCACTCATGCAGCTCAGCAGGCAATACTCATGGAGCTGAGCAGGCAGGAATCACTCAGCTCAGCAGGCAAGATCAAGGAGCTGAGCAGGCACGAATCTCGCAGCTCAGCTGGCAAAAATCAAGGAGCTGAGCAGACTGCCATTAAGTGGCTAAGCAGACTCTAAACACGTGACTCAGCAGGCTTGACACCGTGACTGAGCACACACGAATCTTGCAGCCCAGCAGACAATACTCCTGGAGCTGAGCAGGCAGGAATCACGCAGCTCAGCAGGCAGTAATCAAGGAGCTGAGCAGGCAGGAATCAGGCAGCTCAGCAGCCAATAAAGCAAGAAGCTAGCAGTCAGGAATGCGCAGCTCAGCAGGCAATAATCATGGAGCTGAGCTGGCAGAATCACGCAACTCAGCAGGCAATACTCACGGACCTGAGCAGGCAGGAATCACGCAACTTGCAGGCAATAATAATTGGAGCTGAAGGCTGTAATGAACTGGATAAGCAGACTCTAATCACGTGATTCAGCCGGCTCCTCTCTGGGGACTGAGCAGGCACTTATTATGCAGCTCAGCAAGCAAAAATCATGGAGCTGAGCAAGCAGGAATCACGCAGCTCAGCAGGCAATAATCATGGAGCTGAGCAAACAGGAATCACGCAGCTCAGCATGCAATAATCAAGAAGCTGAGCAGGCAGGAATCACGCAGCTCAGCAGGCAATAAATATGGAGCTGAGCAAGCAGGAATCACGCAGCTCAGCAGGCAATAATCAAGAAGCTGAGCAGGCAGGAATCACGCAGCTTAGCAGGCAATAATCATGGAGCTGAGCAGACTGTAATGAAGTGGCTAAGCAGACTCTAATCACGTCACTCAGCCGGCTCCTAACCCGGTCTTGAGCAGGCACTAATCACGCAGCTGAGCAGGGACTAATCACACAGCTGATCAGGCACGAGTCAGGCAGCTGAGCAGGGATTAAGCATGCAGCTGAGCAAGCGCTAATCCCTTGATTCAGCAGACCCTGATCACGTGACTGAGCAGGCCCTGATCACGTGGCTGAGCATGCACTGATCACGTGACTGAGCATGCACTGATCACGTGACTGAGAGGCACTGATCACGTGACTGAGAGGCACTGATCACGTGACTGAGCATGCACTGATCACGTGACTGAGAGCTGATCACGTGACTGAGGCGCTGATCACGTGACTGAGGCGCTGATCACGTGACTGAGGCGCTGATCACGTGGCTATCATGCACTGATCACGTGCTTCAGGAGGCAATAATCAAAGAGCTGAGCAGGCACTAATCACTTGGCTAAGAGGGCACTAATCACGGAGAGGAGCAGGAAATCGTCAAGGAGCTGAGCAAACTGTAATGAAGTGGTTAAGCAGACTCTAAACACGTGACGCAGCAGGCTCTACACCCGTGACTGAGCAGACACAATTTGGGCAGCTCAGCAGACACCAATGGTGCAGCTCAGCAGACACCAATCATGCAGCTCAGCAGGCAATACTCATGGAGCTGAGCAGGCAGGAATCACTCAGCTCAGCAGGCAAAGATCAAGGAGCTGAGCAGGCACGAATCTCGCAGCTCAGCTGGCAAAAATCAAGGAGCTGAGCAGACTGCCATTAAGTGGCTAAGCAGACTCTAAACACGTGACTCAGCAGGCTTGACACCCGTGACTGAGCACACACGAATCTTGCAGCCCAGCAGACAATACTCCTGGAGCTGAGCAGGCAGGAATCACGCAGCTCAGCAGACAGTAATCAAGGAGCTGAGCAGGCAGGAATCAGGCAGCTCAGCAGCCAATAAGCAAGAAGCTAGCAGTCAGGAATCGCGCAGCTCAGCAGGCAATAATCATGGAGCTGAGCTGGCAGGAATCACGCAACTCAGCAGGCAATACTCACGGACCTGAGCAGGCAGGAATCACGCAACTTAGCAGGCAATAATAATTGGAGCTGAAGGCTGTAATGAACTGGATAAGCAGACTCTAATCACGTGATTCAGCCGGCTCCTCTCTGGGGACTGAGCAGGCACTTATTATGCAGCTCAGCAAGCAAAAATCATGGAGCTGAGCAAGCAGGAATCACGCAGCTCAGCAGGCAATAATCATGGAGCTGAGCAAACAGGAATCACGCAGCTCAGCATGCAATAATCAAGAAGCTGAGCAGGCAGGAATCACGCAGCTCAGCAGGCAATAAATATGGAGCTGAGCAAGCAGGAATCACGCAGCTCAGCAGGCAATAATCAAGAAGCTGAGCAGGCAGGAATCACGCAGCTTAGCAGGCAATAATCATGGAGCTGAGCAGACTGTAATGAAGTGGCTAAGCAGACTCTAATCACGTCACTCAGCCGGCTCCTAACCCGGTCTTGAGCAGGCACTAATCACGCAGCTGAGCAGGGACTAATCACACAGCTGATCAGGCACGAGTCAGGCAGCTGAGCAGGGATTAAGCATGCAGCTGAGCAAGCGCTAATCCCTTGATTCAGCAGACCCTGATCACGTGACTGAGCAGGCCCTGATCACGTGGCTGAGCATGCACTGATCACGTGACTGAGCATGCACTGATCACGTGACTGAGAGGCACTGATCACGTGACTGAGAGGCACTGATCACGTGACTGAGCATGCACTGATCACGTGACTGAGAGGCACTGATCACGTGACTGAGAGGCGCTGATCACGTGACTGAGGGGCGCTGATCACGTGACTGAGGCGCTGATCACGTGGCTATCATGCACTGATCACGTGCTTCAGGAGGCAATAATCAAAGAGCTGAGCAGGCACTAATCACTTGGCTAAGAGGGCACTAATCACGGAGAGGAGCAGGAAATCGTCAAGGAGCTGAGCAAACTGTAATGAAGTGGTTAAGCAGACTCTAAACACGTGACGCAGCAGGCTCTACACCCGTGACTGAGCAGACACAATTTGGGCAGCTCAGCAGACACCAATGGTGCAGCTCAGCAGACACCAATCATGCAGCTCAGCAGGCAATACTCATGGAGCTGAGCAGGCAGGAATCACTCAGCTCAGCAGGCAAAGATCAAGGAGCTGAGCAGACTGCCATTAAGTGGCTAAGCAGACTCTAAACACGTGACTCAGCAGGCTTGACACCCGTGACTGAGCACACACGAATCTTGCAGCCCAGCAGACAATACTCCTGGAGCTGAGCAGGCAGGAATCACGCAGCTCAGCAGACAGTAATCAAGGAGCTGAGCAGGCACGAATCACGCAGCTCAGCAGGCAATAATCCTGGAGCTGAGCAAGCAGGAATCACGCAGCTCAGCAGGCAATAATCAAGAAGCAGAGCAGGCAGGAATCAGGCAGCTCAGCAGCCAATAAGCAAGAAGCTAGCAGTCAGGAATCGCGCAGCTCAGCAGGCAATAATCATGGAGCTGAGCTGGCAGGAATCACGCAACTCAGCAGGCAATACTCACGGACCTGAGCAGGCAGGAATCACGCAACTTAGCAGGCAAAATAATTGGAGCTGAAGGCTGTAATGAACTGGATAAGCAGACTCTAATCACGTGATTCAGCGGCTCCTCTCTGGGGACTGAGCAGGCACTTATTATGCAGCTCAGCAAGCAAAAATCATGGAGCTGAGCAAGCAGGAATCACGCAGCTCAGCAGGCAATAATCATGGAGCTGAGCAAACAGGAATCACGCAGCTCAGCATGCAATAATCAAGAAGCTGAGCAGGCAGGAATCACGCAGCTCAGCAGGCAATAAATATGGAGCTGAGCAAGCAGGAATCACGCAGCTCAGCAGGCAATAATCAAGAAGCTGAGCAGGCAGGAATCACGCAGCTTAGCAGGCAATAATCATGGAGCTGAGCAGACTGTAATGAAGTGGCTAAGCAGACTCTAATCACGTCACTCAGCCGGCTCCTAACCCGGTCTTGAGCAGGCACTAATCACGCAGCTGAGCAGGGACTAATCACACAGCTGATCAGGCACGAGTCAGGCAGCTGAGCAGGGATTAAGCATGCAGCTGAGCAAGCGCTAATCCCTTGATTCAGCAGACCCTGATCACGTGACTGAGCAGGCCCTGATCACGTGGCTGAGCATGCACTGATCACGTGACTGAGCATGCACTGATCACGTGACTGAGAGGCACTGATCACGTGACTGAAGGCACTGATCACGTGACTGAGCATGCACTGATCACGTGACTGAGAGGCGCTGATCACGTGACTGAGAGGCGCTGATCACGTGACTGAGGGGCGCTGATCACGTGACTGAGAGGCGCTGATCACGTGGCTATCATGCACTGATCACGTGCTTCAGGAGGCAATAATCAAAGAGCTGAGCAGGCACTAATCACTTGGCTAAGAGGGCACTAATCACGGAGAGGAGCAGGAAATCGTCAAGGAGCTGAGCAAACTGTAATGAAGTGGTTAAGCAGACTCTAAACACGTGACGCAGCAGGCTCTACACCCGTGACTGAGCAGACACAATTTGGGCAGCTCAGCAGACACCAATGGTGCAGCTCAGCAGACACAAATGGTGCAGCTCAGCAGACACCAATCATGCAGCTCAGCAGGCAATACTCATGGAGCTGAGCAGGCAGGAATCACTCAGCTCAGCAGGCAAAGATCAAGGAGCTGAGCAGACTGCCATTAAGTGGCTAAGCAGACTCTAAACACGTGACTCAGCAGGCTTGACACCCGTGACTGAGCACACACAAATCTTGCAGCCCAGCAGACAATACTCCTGGAGCTGAGCAGGCAGGAATCACGCAGCTCAGCAGACAGTAATCAAGGAGCTGAGCAGGCACGAATCACGCAGCTCAGCAGGCAATAATCCTGGAGCTGAGCAAGCAGGAATCACGCAGCTCAGCAGGCAATAATCAAGAAGCAGAGCAGGCAGGAATCAGGCAGCTCAGCAGCCAATAAGCAAGAAGCTAGCAGTCAGGAATCGCGCAGCTCAGCAGGCAATAATCATGGAGCTGAGCTGGCAGGAATCACGCAACTCAGCAGGCAATACTCACGGACCTGAGCAGGCAGGAATCACGCAACTTAGCAGGCAATAATAATTGGAGCTGAAGGCTGTAATGAACTGGATAAGCAGACTCTAATCACGTGATTCAGCCGGCTCCTCTCTGGGGACTGAGCAGGCACTTATTATGCAGCTCAGCAAGCAAAAATCATGGAGCTGAGCAAGCAGGAATCACGCAGCTCAGCAGGCAATAATCATGGAGCTGAGCAAACAGGAATCACGCAGCTCAGCATGCAATAATCAAGAAGCTGAGCAGGCAGGAATCACGCAGCTCAGCAGGCAATAAATATGGAGCTGAGCAAGCAGGAATCACGCAGCTCAGCAGGCAATAATCAAGAAGCTGAGCAGGCAGGAATCACGCAGCTTAGCAGGCAATAATCATGGAGCTGAGCAGACTGTAATGAAGTGGCTAAGCAGACTCTAATCACGTCACTCAACCGGCTCCTAACCCGGTCTTGAGCAGGCACTAATCACGCAGCTGAGCGGGGACTAATCACACAGCTGATCAGGCACGAGTCAGGCAGCTGAGCAGGGATTAAGCATGCAGCTGAGCAAGCGCTAATCCCTTGATTCAGCAGACCCTGATCACGTGACTGAGCAGGCCCTGATCACGTGGCTGAGCATGCACTGATCACGTGACTGAGCATGCACTGATCACGTGACTGAGAGGCACTGATCACGTGACTGAGAGGCGCTGATCACGTGACTGAGGGCGCTGATCACGTGACTGAGAGGCGCTGATCACGTGGCTATCATGCACTGATCACGTGCTTCAGGAGGCAATAATCAAAGAGCTGAGCAGGCACTAATCACTTGGCTAAGAGGGCACTAATCACGGAGAGGAGCAGGAAATCGTCAAGGAGCTGAGCAAACTGTAATGAAGTGGTTAAGCAGACTCTAAACACGTGACGCAGCAGGCTCTACACCCGTGACTGAGCAGACACAATTTGGGCAGCTCAGCAGACACCAATGGTGCAGCTCAGCAGACACCAATCATGCAGCTCAGCAGGCAATACTCATGGAGCTGAGCAGGCAGGAATCACTCAGCTCAGCAGGCAAATATCAAGGAGCTGAGCAGGCACGAATCTCGCAGCTCAGCTGGCAAAAATCAAGGAGCTGAGCAGACTGCCATTAAGTGGCTAAGCAGACTCTAAACACGTGACTCAGCAGGCTTGACACCCGTGACTGAGCACACACGAATCTTGCAGCCCAGCAGACAATACTCCTGGAGCTGAGCATTCAGGAATCACGCAGCTCAGCAGGCAATAATCAAGGAGCTGAGCAGGCAGGAATCAGGCAGCTCAGCAGCCAATAAGCAAGAAGCTAGCAGTCAGGAATCGCGCAGCTCAGCAGGCAATAATCATGGAGCTGAGCTGGCAGGAATCACGCAACTCAGCAGGCAATACTCACGGACCTGAGCAGGCAGGAATCACGCAACTTAGCAGGCAATAATTGGAGCTGAAGGCTGTAATGAACTGGATAAGCAGACTCTAATCACGTGATTCAGCCGGCTCCTCTCTGGGGACTGAGCAGGCACTTATTATGCAGCTCAGCAAGCAAAATCATGGAGCTGAGCAAGCAGGAATCACGCAGCTCAGCAGGCAATAATCATGGAGCTGAGCAAACAGGAATCACGCAGCTCAGCATGCAATAATCAAGAAGCTGAGCAGGCAGGAATCACGCAGCTCAGCAGGCAATAAATATGGAGCTGAGCAAGCAGGAATCACGCAGCTCAGCAGGCAATAATCAAGAAGCTGAGCAGGCAGGAATCACGCAGCTTAGCAGGCAATAATCATGGAGCTGAGCAGACTGTAATGAAGTGGCTAAGCAGACTCTAATCACGTCACTCAGCCGGCTCCTAACCCGGTCTTGAGCAGGCACTAATCACGCAGCTGAGCAGGGACTAATCACACAGCTGATCAGGCACGAGTCAGGCAGCTGAGCAGGGATTAAGCATGCAGCTGAGCAAGCGCTAATCCCTTGATTCAGCAGACCCTGATCACGTGACTGAGCAGGCCCTGATCACGTGGCTGAGCATGCACTGATCACGTGACTGAGCATGCACTGATCACGTGACTGAGAGGCACTGATCACGTGACTGAGAGGCACTGATCACGTGACTGAGCATGCACTGATCACGTGACTGAGAGGCACTGATCACGTGACTGAGAGGCGCTGATCACGTGACTGAGGGGCGCTGATCACGTGACTGAGAGGCGCTGATCACGTGGCTATCATGCACTGATCACGTGCTTCAGGAGGCAATAATCAAAGAGCTGAGCAGGCACTAATCACTTGGCTAAGAGGGCACTAATCACGGAGAGGAGCAGGAAATCGTCAAGGAGCTGAGCAAACTGTAA
The DNA here is from genome assembly GCF_032452875.1 of Bos javanicus. Taxonomy (NCBI): domain Eukaryota; kingdom Metazoa; phylum Chordata; class Mammalia; order Artiodactyla; family Bovidae; genus Bos; species Bos javanicus. Next base: position 1,721,689 of record NW_026893599.1, on the reverse strand, counting down.
TGAAGTGGTTAAGCAGACTCTAAACACGTGACGCAGCAGGCTCTACACCCGTGACTGAGCAGACACAATTTGGGCAGCTCAGCAGACACCAATGGTGCAGCTCAGCAGACACCAATCATGCAGCTCAGCAGGCAATACTCATGGAGCTGAGCAGGCAGGAATCACTCAGCTCAGCAGGCAAAGATCAAGGAGCTGAGCAGACTGCCATTAAGTGGCTAAGCAGACTTAAACACGTGACTCAGCAGGCTTGACACCCGTGACTGAGCACACACGAATCTTGCAGCCCAGCAGACAATACTCCTGGAGCTGAGCAGGCAGGAATCACGCAGCTCAGCAGACAGTAATCAAGGAGCTGAGCAGGCACGAATCACGCAGCTCCGCAGGCAATAATCCTGGAGCTGAGCAAGCAGGAATCACGCAGCTCAGCAGGCAATAATCAAGAAGCAGAGCAGGCAGGAATCAGGCAGCTCAGCAGCCAATAAGCAGAAGCTAGCAGTCAGGAATCGCGCAGCTCAGCAGGCAATAATCATGGAGCTGAGCTGGCAGGAATCACGCAACTCAGCAGGCAATACTCACGGACCTGAGCAGGCAGGAATCACGCAACTTAGCAGGCAATAATAATTGGAGCTGAAGGCTGTAATGAACTGGATAAGCAGACTCTAATCACGTGATTCAGCCGGCTCCTCTCTGGGGACTGAGCAGGCACTTATTATGCAGCTCAGCAAGCAAAAATCATGGAGCTGAGCAAGCAGGAATCACGCAGCTCAGCAGGCAATAATCATGGAGCTGAGCAAACAGGAATCACGCAGCTCAGCATGCAATAATCAAGAAGCTGAGCAGGCAGGAATCACGCAGCTCAGCAGGCAATAAATATGGAGCTGAGCAAGCAGGAATCACGCAGCTCAGCAGGCAATAATCAAGAAGCTGAGCAGGCAGGAATCACGCAGCTTAGCAGGCAATAATCATGGAGCTGAGCAGACTGTAATGAAGTGGCTAAGCAGACTCTAATCACGTCACTCAGCCGGCTCCTAACCCGGTCTTGAGCAGGCACTAATCACGCAGCTGAGCAGGGACTAATCACACAGCTGATCAGGCACGAGTCAGGCAGCTGAGCAGGGATTAAGCATGCAGCTGAGCAAGCGCTAATCCCTTGATTCAGCAGACCCTGATCACGTGACTGAGCAGGCCCTGATCACGTGGCTGAGCATGCACTGATCACGTGACTGAGCATGCACTGATCACGTGACTGAGAGGCACTGATCACGTGACTGAGAGGCACTGATCACGTGACTGAGCATGCACTGATCACGTGACTGAGAGGCACTGATCACGTGACTGAGAGGCGCTGATCACGTGACTGAGGGGCGCTGATCACGTGACTGAGAGGCGCTGATCACGTGGCTATCATGCACTGATCACGTGCTTCAGGAGGCAATAATCAAAGAGCTGAGCAGGCACTAATCACTTGGCTAAGAGGGCACTAATCACGGAGAGGAGCAGGAAATCGTCAAGGAGCTGAGCAAACTGTAATGAAGTGGTTAAGCAGACTCTAAACACGTGACGCAGCAGGCTCTACACCCGTGACTGAGCAGACACAATTTGGGCAGCTCAGCAGACACCAATGGTGCAGCTCAGCAGACACCACTCATGCAGCTCAGCAGGCAATACTCATGGAGCTGAGCAGGCAGGAATCACTCAGCTCAGCAGGCAAAGATCAAGGAGCTGAGCAGGCACGAATCTCGCAGCTCAGCTGGCAAAAATCAAGGAGCTGAGCAGACTGCCATTAAGTGGCTAAGCAGACTCTAAACACGTGACTCAGCAGGCTTGACACCCGTGACTGAGCACACACGAATCTTGCAGCCAGACAATACTCCTGGAGCTGAGCAGGCAGGAATCACGCAGCTCAGCAGGCAATAATCCTGGAGCTGAGCAGGCAGGAATCAGGCAGCTCAGCAGCCAATAAGCAAGAAGCTAGCAGTCAGGAATCGCGCAGCTCAGCAGGCAATAATCATGGAGCTGAGCTGGCAGGAATCACGCAACTCAGCAGGCAATACTCACGGACCTGAGCAGGCAGGAATCACGCAACTTAGCAGGCAATAATAATGGAGCTGAAGGCTGTAATGAACTGGATAAGCAGACTCTAATCACGTGATTCAGCCGGCTCCTCTCTGGGGACTGAGCAGGCACTTATTATGCAGCTCAGCAAGCAAAAATCATGGAGCTGAGCAAGCAGGAATCACGCAGCTCAGCAGGCAATAATCATGGAGCTGAGCAAACAGGAATCACGCAGCTCAGCATGCAATAATCAAGAAGCTGAGCAGGCAGGAATCACGCAGCTCAGCAGGCAATAAATATGGAGCTGAGCAAGCAGGAATCACGCAGCTCAGCAGGCAATAATCAAGAAGCTGAGCAGGCAGGAATCACGCAGCTTAGCAGGCAATAATCATGGAGCTGAGCAGACTGTAATGAAGTGGCTAAGCAGACTCTAATCACGTCACTCAGCCGGCTCCTAACCCGGTCTTGAGCAGGCACTAATCACGCAGCTGAGCAGGGACTAATCACACAGCTGATCAGGCACGAGTCAGGCAGCTGAGCAGGGATTAAGCATGCAGCTGAGCAAGCGCTAATCCCTTGATTCAGCAGACCCTGATCACGTGACTGAGCAGGCCCTGATCACGTGGCTGAGCATGCACTGATCACGTGACTGAGCATGCACTGATCACGTGACTGAGAGGCACTGATCACGTGACTGAGAGGCACTGATCACGTGACTGAGCATGCACTGATCACGTGACTGAGAGGCACTGATCACGTGACTGAGAGGCGCTGATCACGTGACTGAGGGCGCTGATCACGTGACTGAGAGGCGCTGATCACGTGGCTATCATGCACTGATCACGTGCTTCAGGAGGCAATAATCAAAGAGCTGAGCAGGCACTAATCACTTGGCTAAGAGGGCACTAATCACGGAGAGGAGCAGGAAATCGTCAAGGAGCTGAGCAAACTGTAATGAAGTGGTTAAGCAGACTCTAAACACGTGACGCAGCAGGCTCTACACCCGTGACTGAGCAGACACAATTTGGGCAGCTCAGCAGACACCAATGGTGCAGCTCAGCAGACACCAATCATGCAGCTCAGCAGGCAATACTCATGGAGCTGAGCAGGCAGGAATCACTCAGCTCAGCAGGCAAAGATCAAGGAGCTGAGCAGACTGCCATTAAGTGGCTAAGCAGACTCTAAACACGTGACTCAGCAGGCTTGACACCCGTGACTGAGCACACACGAATCTTGCAGCCCAGCAGACAATACTCCTGGAGCTGAGCAGGCAGGAATCACGCAGCTCAGCAGACAGTAATCAAGGAGCTGAGCAGGCACGAATCACGCAGCTCAGCAGGCAATAATCCTGGAGCTGAGCAAGCAGGAATCACGCAGCTCAGCAGGCAATAATCAAGAAGCAGAGCAGGCAGGAATCAGGCAGCTCAGCAGCCAATAAGCAAGAAGCTAGCAGTCAGGAATCGCGCAGCTCAGCAGGCAATAATCATGGAGCTGAGCTGGCAGGAATCACGCAACTCAGCAGGCAATACTCACGGACCTGAGCAGGCAGGAATCACGCAACTTAGCAGGCAATAATAATTGGAGCTGAAGGCTGTAATGAACTGGATAAGCAGACTCTAATCACGTGATTCAGCCGGCTCCTCTCTGGGGACTGAGCAGGCACTTATTATGCAGCTCAGCAAGCAAAAATCATGGAGCTGAGCAAGCAGGAATCACGCAGCTCAGCAGGCAATAATCATGGAGCTGAGCAAACAGGAATCACGCAGCTCAGCATGCAATAATCAAGAAGCTGAGCAGGCAGGAATCACGCAGCTCAGCAGGCAATAAATATGGAGCTGAGCAAGCAGGAATCACGCAGCTCAGCAGGCAATAATCAAGAAGCTGAGCAGGCAGGAATCACGCAGCTTAGCAGGCAATAATCATGGAGCTGAGCAGACTGTAATGAAGTGGCTAAGCAGACTCTAATCACGTCACTCAGCCGGCTCCTAACCCGGTCTTGAGCAGGCACTAATCACGCAGCTGAGCAGGGACTAATCACACAGCTGATCAGGCACGAGTCAGGCAGCTGAGCAGGGATTAAGCATGCAGCTGAGCAAGCGCTAATCCCTTGATTCAGCAGACCCTGATCACGTGACTGAGCAGGCCCTGATCACGTGGCTGAGCATGCACTGATCACGTGACTGAGCATGCACTGATCACGTGACTGAGAGGCACTGATCACGTGACTGAGAGGCACTGATCACGTGACTGAGCATGCACTGATCACGTGACTGAGAGGCACTGATCACGTGACTGAGAGGCGCTGATCACGTGACTGAGGGGCGCTGATCACGTGACTGAGAGGCGCTGATCACGTGGCTATCATGCACTGATCACGTGCTTCAGGAGGCAATAATCAAAGAGCTGAGCAGGCACTAATCACTTGGCTAAGAGGGCACTAATCACGGAGAGGAGCAGGAAATCGTCAAGGAGCTGAGCAAACTGTAATGAAGTGGTTAAGCAGACTCTAAACACGTGACGCAGCAGGCTCTACACCCGTGACTGAGCAGACACAATTTGGGCAGCTCAGCAGACACCAATGGTGCAGCTCAGCAGACACCAATCATGCAGCTCAGCAGGCAATACTCATGGAGCTGGGCAGGCAGGAATCACTCAGCTCAGCAGGCAAAGATCAAGGAGCTGAGCAGACTGCCATTAAGTGGCTAAGCAGACTCTAAACACGTGACTCAGCAGGCTTGACACCCGTGACTGAGCACACACGAATCTTGCAGCCCAGCAGACAATACTCCTGGAGCTGAGCAGGCAGGAATCACGCAGCTCAGCAGACAGTAATCAAGGAGCTGAGCAGGCACGGATCACGCAGCTCAGCAGGCAATAATCCTGGAGCTGAGCAAGCAGGAATCACGCAGCTCAGCAGGCAATAATCAAGAAGCAGAGCAGGCAGGAATCAGGCAGCTCAGCAGCCAATAAACAAGAAGCTAGCAGTCAGGAATCGCGCAGCTCAGCAGGCAATAATCATGGAGCTGAGCTGGCAGGAATCACGCAACTCAGCAGGCAATACTCACGGACCTGAGCAGGCAGGAATCACGCAACTTAGCAGGCAATAATAATGGAGCTGAAGGCTGTAATGAACTGGATAAGCAGACTCTAATCACGTGATTCAGCCGGCTCCTCTCTGGGGACTGAGCAGGCACTTATTATGCAGCTCAGCAAGCAAAAATCATGGAGCTGAGCAAGCAGGAATCACGCAGCTCAGCAGGCAATAATCATGGAGCTGAGCAAACAGGAATCACGCAGCTCAGCATGCAATAATCAAGAAGCTGAGCAGGCAGGAATCACGCAGCTCAGCAGGCAATAAATATGGAGCTGAGCAAGCAGGAATCACGCAGCTCAGCAGGCAATAATCAAGAAGCTGAGCAGGCAGGAATCACGCAGCTTAGCAGGCAATAATCATGGAGCTGAGCAGACTGTAATGAAGTGGCTAAGCAGACTCTAATCACGTCACTCAGCCGGCTCCTAACCCGGTCTTGAGCAGGCACTAATCACGCAGCTGAGCAGGGACTAATCACACAGCTGATCAGGCACGAGTCAGGCAGCTGAGCAGGGATTAAGCATGCAGCTGAGCAAGCGCTAATCCCTTGATTCAGCAGACCCTGATCACGTGACTGAGCAGGCCCTGATCACGTGGCTGAGCATGCACTGATCACGTGACTGAGCATGCACTGATCACGTGACTGAGAGGCACTGATCACGTGACTGAGAGGCACTGATCACGTGACTGAGCATGCACTGATCACGTGACTGAGAGGCACTGATCACGTGACTGAGAGGCGCTGATCACGTGACTGACGGGCGCTGATCACGTGACTGAGAGGCGCTGATCACGTGGCTATCATGCACTGATCACGTGCTTCAGGAGGCAATAATCAAAGAGCTGAGCAGGCACTAATCACTTGGCTAAGAGGGCACTAATCACGGAGAGGAGCAGGAAATCGTCAAGGAGCTGAGCAAACTGTAATGAAGTGGTTAAGCAGACTCTAAACACGTGACGCAGCAGGCTCTACACCCGTGACTGAGCAGACACAATTTGGGCAGCTCAGCAGACACCAATGGTGCAGCTCAGCAGACACCAATCATGCAGCTCAGCAGGCAATACTCATGGAGCTGAGCAGGCAGGAATCACTCAGCTCAGCAGGCAAAGATCAAGGAGCTGAGCAGACTGCCATTAAGTGGCTAAGCAGACTCTAAACACGTGACTCAGCAGGCTTGACACCCGTGACTGAGCACACACGAATCTTGCAGCCCAGCAGACAATACTCCTGGAGCTGAGCAGGCAGGAATCACGCAGCTCAGCAGACAGTAATCAAGGAGCTGAGCAGGCACGAATCACGCAGCTCAGCAGGCAATAATCCTGGAGCTGAGCAAGCAGGAATCACGCAGCTCAGCAGGCAATAATCAAGAAGCAGAGCAGGCAGGAATCAGGCAGCTCAGCAGCCAATAAGCAAGAAGCTAGCAGTCAGGAATCGCGCAGCTCAGCAGGCAATAATCATGGAGCTGAGCTGGCAGGAATCACGCAGCTCAGCAGGCAATACTCACGGACCTGAGCAGGCAGGAATCACGCAACTTAGCAGGCAATAATAATTGGAGCTGAAGGCTGTAATGAACTGGATAAGCAGACTCTAATCACGTGATTCAGCCGGCTCCTCTCTGGGGACTGAGCAGGCACTTATTATGCAGCTCAGCAAGCAAAAATCATGGAGCTGAGCAAGCAGGAATCACGCAGCTCAGCAGGCAATAATCATGGAGCTGAGCAAACAGGAATCACGCAGCTCAGCATGCAATAATCAAGAAGCTGAGCAGGCAGGAATCACGCAGCTCAGCGGGCAATAAATATGGAGCTGAGCAAGCAGGAATCACGCAGCTCAGCAGGCAATAATCAAGAAGCTGAGCAGGCAGGAATCACGCAGCTTAGCAGGCAATAATCATGGAGCTGAGCAGACTGTAATGAAGTGGCTAAGCAGACTCTAATCACGTCACTCAGCCGGCTCCTAACCCGGTCTTGAGCAGGCACTAATCACGCAGCTGAGCAGGGACTAATCACACAGCTGATCAGGCACGAGTCAGGCAGCTGAGCGGGGATTAAGCATGCAGCTGAGCAAGCGCTAATCCCTTGATTCAGCAGACCCTGATCACGTGACTGAGCAGGCCCTGATCACGTGGCTGAGCATGCACTGATCACGTGACTGAGCATGCACTGATCACGTGACTGAGAGGCACTGATCACGTGACTGAGAGGCACTGATCACGTGACTGAGCATGCACTGATCACGTGACTGAGAGGCACTGATCACGTGACTGAGAGGCGCTGATCACGTGACTGAGGGCGCTGATCACGTGACTGAGAGGCGCTGATCACGTGGCTATCATGCACTGATCACGTGCTTCAGGAGGCAATAATCAAAGAGCTGAGCAGGCACTAATCACTTGGCTAAGAGGGCACTAATCACGGAGAGGAGCAGGAAATCGTCAAGGAGCTGAGCAAACTGTAATGAAGTGGTTAAGCAGACTCTAAACACGTGACGCAGCAGGCTCTACACCCGTGACTGAGCAGACACAATTTGGGCAGCTCAGCAGACACCAATGGTGCAGCTCAGCAGACACAAATGGTGCAGCTCAGCAGACACCAATCATGCAGCTCAGCAGGCAATACTCATGGAGCTGAGCAGGCAGGAATCACTCAGCTCAGCAGGCAAAGATCAAGGAGCTGAGCAGGCACGAATCTCGCAGCTCAGCTGGCAAAAATCAAGGAGCTGAGCAGACTGCCATTAAGTGGCTAAGCAGACTCTAAACACGTGACTCAGCAGGCTTGACACCCGTGACTGAGCACACACGGATCTTGCAGCCCAGCAGACAATACTCCTGGAGCTGAGCAGGCAGGAATCACGCAGCTCAGCAGACAGTAATCAAGGAGCTGAGCAGGCACGAATCACGCAGCTCAGCAGGCAATAATCCTGGAGCTGAGCAAGCAGGAATCACGCAGCTCAGCAGGCAATAATCAAGAAGCAGAGCAGGCAGGAATCAGGCAGCTCAGCAGCCAATAAGCAAGAAGCTAGCAGTCAGGAATCGCGCAGCTCAGCAGGCAATAATCATGGAGCTGAGCTGGCAGGAATCACGCAACTCAGCAGGCAATACTCACGGACCTGAGCAGGCAGGAATCACGCAACTTAGCAGCCAATAATAATTGGAGCTGAAGGCTGTAATGAACTGGATAAGCAGACTCTAATCACGTGATTCAGCCGGCTCCTCTCTGGGGACTGAGCAGGCACTTATTATGCAGCTCAGCAAGCAAAAATCATGGAGCTGAGCAAGCAGGAATCACGCAGCTCAGCAGGCAATAATCATGGAGCTGAGCAAACAGGAATCACGCAGCTCAGCATGCAATAATCAAGAAGCTGAGCAGGCAGGAATCACGCAGCTCAGCAGGCAACAAATATGGAGCTGAGCAAGCAGGAATCACGCAGCTCAGCAGGCAATAATCAAGAAGCTGAGCAGGCAGGAATCACGCAGCTTAGCAGGCAATAATCATGGAGCTGAGCAGACTGTAATGAAGTGGCTAAGCAGACTCTAATCACGTCACTCAGCCGGCTCCTAGCCCGGTCTTGAGCAGGCACTAATCACGCAGCTGAGCAGGGACTAATCACACAGCTGATCAGGCACGAGTCAGGCAGCTGAGCGGGGATTAAGCATGCAGCTGAGCAAGCGCTAATCCCTTGATTCAGCAGACCCTGATCACGTGACTGAGCAGGCCCTGATCACGTGGCTGAGCATGCACTGATCACGTGACTGAGCATGCACTGATCACGTGACTGAGAGGCACTGATCACGTGACTGAGAGGCACTGATCACGTGACTGAGCATGCACTGATCACGTGACTGAGAGGCACTGATCACGTGACTGAGCATGCACTGATCACGTGACTGAGAGGCACTGATCACGTGACTGAGAGGCGCTGATCACGTGACTGAGGGGCGCTGATCACGTGACTGAGAGGCGCTGATCACGTGGCTATCATGCACTGATCACGTGCTTCAGGAGGCAATAATCAAAGAGCTGAGCAGGCACTAATCACTTGGCTAAGAGGGCACTAATCACGGAGAGGAGCAGGAAATCGTCAAGGAGCTGAGCAAACTGTAATGAAGTGGTTAAGCAGACTCTAAACACGTGACGCAGCAGGCTCTACACCCGTGACTGAGCAGACACAATTTGGGCAGCTCAGCAGACACCAATGGTGCAGCTCAGCAGACACCAATCATGCAGCTCAGCAGGCAATACTCATGGAGCTGAGCAGGCAGGAATCACTCAGCTCAGCAGGCAAAGATCAAGGAGCTGAGCAGACTGCCATTAAGTGGCTAAGCAGACTCTAAACACGTGACTCAGCAGGCTTGACACCCGTGACTGAGCACACACGAATCTTGCAGCCCAGCAGACAATGCTCCTGGAGCTGAGCAGGCAGGAATCACGCAGCTCAGCAGACAGTAATCAAGGAGCTGAGCAGGCACGAATCACGCAGCTCAGCAGGCAATAATCCTGGAGCTGAGCAAGCAGGAATCACGCAGCTCAGCAGGCAATAATCAAGAAGCAGAGCAGGCAGGAATCAGGCAGCTCAGCAGCCAATAAGCAAGAAGCTAGCAGTCAGGAATCGCGCAGCTCAGCAGGCAATAATCATGGAGCTGAGCTGGCAGGAATCACGCAACTCAGCAGGCAATACTCACGGACCTGAGCAGGCAGGAATCACGCAACTTAGCAGGCAATAATAATTGGAGCTGAAGGCTGTAATGAACTGGATAAGCAGACTCTAATCACGTGATTCAGCCGGCTCCTCTCTGGGGACTGAGCAGGCACTTATTATGCAGCTCAGCAAGCAAAAATCATGGAGCTGAGCAAGCAGGAATCACGCAGCTCAGCAGGCAATAATCATGGAGCAGAGCAAACAGGAATCACGCAGCTCAGCATGCAATAATCAAGAAGCTGAGCAGGCAGGAATCACGCAGCTCAGCAGGCAATAAATATGGAGCTGAGCAAGCAGGAATCACGCAGCTCAGCAGGCAATAATCAAGAAGCTGAGCAGGCAGGAATCACGCAGCTTAGCAGGCAATAATCATGGAGCTGAGCAGACTGTAATGAAGTGGCTAAGCAGACTCTAATCACGTCACTCAGCCGGCTCCTAACCCGGTCTTGAGCAGGCACTAATCACGCAGCTGAGCAGGGACTAATCACACAGCTGATCAGGCACGAGTCAGGCAGCTGAGCAGGGATTAAGCATGCAGCTGAGCAAGCGCTAATCCCTTGATTCAGCAGACCCTGATCACGTGACTGAGCAGGCCCTGATCACGTGGCTGAGCATGCACTGATCACGTGACTGAGCATGCACTGATCACGTGACTGAGAGGCACTGATCACGTGACTGAGAGGCACTGATCACGTGACTGAGCATGCACTGATCACGTGACTGAGAGGCACTGATCACGTGGCTGAGAGGCGCTGATCACGTGACTGAGGGGCGCTGATCACGTGACTGAGAGGCGCTGATCACGTGGCTATCATGCACTGATCACGTGCTTCAGGAGGCAATAATCAAAGAGCTGAGCAGGCACTAATCACTTGGCTAAGAGGGCACTAATCACGGAGAGGAGCAGGAAATCGTCAAGGAGCTGAGCAAACTGTAATGAAGTGGTTAAGCAGACTCTAAACACGTGACGCAGCAGGCTCTACACCCGTGACTGAGCAGACACAATTTGGGCAGCTCAGCAGACACCAATGGTGCAGCTCAGCAGACACAAATGGTGCAGCTCAGCAGACACCAATCATGCAGCTCAGCAGGCAATACTCATGGAGCTGAGCAGGCAGGAATCACTCAGCTCAGCAGGCAAAGATCAAGGAGCTGAGCAGGCACGAATCTCGCAGCTCAGCTGGCAAAAATCAAGGAGCTGAGCAGACTGCCATTAAGTGGCTAAGCAGACTCTAAACACGTGACTCAGCAGGCTTGACACCCGTGACTGAGCACACACGAATCTTGCAGCCCAGCAGACAATACTCCTGGAGCTGAGCAGGCAGGAATCACGCAGCTCAGCAGACAGTAATCAAGGAGCTGAGCAGGCACGAATCACGCAGCTCAGCAGGCAATAATCCTGGAGCTGAGCAAGCAGGAATCACGCAGCTCAGCAGGCAATAATCAAGAAGCAGAGCAGGCAGGAATCAGGCAGCTCAGCAGCCAATAAACAAGAAGCTAGCAGTCAGGAATCGCGCAGCTCAGCAGGCAATAATCATGGAGCTGAGCTGGCAGGAATCACGCAACTCAGCAGGCAATACTCACGGACCTGAGCAGGCAGGAATCACGCAACTTAGCAGGCAATAATAATTGGAGCTGAAGGCTGTAATGAACTGGATAAGCAGACTCTAATCACGTGATTCAGCCGGCTCCTCTCTGGGGACTGAGCAGGCACTTATTATGCAGCTCAGCAAGCAAAAATCATGGAGCTGAGCAAGCAGGAATCACGCAGCTCAGCAGGCAATAATCATGGAGCTGAGCAAACAGGAATCACGCAGCTCAGCATGCAATAATCAAGAAGCTGAGCAGGCAGGAATCACGCAGCTCAGCAGGCAATAAATATGGAGCTGAGCAAGCAGGAATCACGCAGCTCAGCAGGCAATAATCAAGAAGCTGAGCAGGCAGGAATCACGCAGCTTAGCAGGCAATAATCATGGAGCTGAGCAGACTGTAATGAAGTGGCTAAGCAGACTCTAATCACGTCACTCAGCCGGCTCCTAACCCGGTCTTGAGCAGGCACTAATCACGCAGCTGAGCAGGGACTAATCACACAGCTGATCAGGCACGAGTCAGGCAGCTGAGCAGGGATTAAGCATGCAGCTGAGCAAGCGCTAATCCCTTGATTCAGCAGACCCTGATCACGTGACTGAGCAGGCCCTGATCACGTGGCTGAGCATGCACTGATCACGTGACTGAGATGCACTGATCACGTGACTGAGAGGCACTGATCACGTGACTGAGAGGCACTGATCACGTGACTGAGGAGCGCTGATCACGTGACTGAGAGGCGCTGATCACGTGGCTATCATGCACTGATCACGTGCTTCAGGAGGCAATAATCAAAGAGCTGAGCAGGCACTAATCACTTGGCTAAGAGGGCACTAATCACGGAGAGGAGCAGGAAATCGTCAAGGAGCTGAGCAAACTGTAATGAAGTGGTTAAGCAGACTCTAAACACGTGGCGCAGCAGGCTCTACACCCGTGACTGAGCAGACACAATTTGGGCAGCTCAGCAGACACCAATGGTGCAGCTCAGCAGACACAAATGGTGCAGCTCAGCAGACACCAATCATGCAGCTCAGCAGGCAATACTCATGGAGCTGAGCAGGCAGGAATCACTCAGCTCAGCAGGCAAAGATCAAGGAGCTGAGCAGGCCCGAATCTCGCAGCTCAGCTGGCAAAAATCAAGGAGCTGAGCAGACTGCCATTAAGTGGCTAAGCAGACTCTAAACACGTGACTCAGCAGGCTTGACACCCGTGACTGAGCACACACGAATCTTGCAGCCCAGCAGACAATACTCCTGGAGCTGAGCAGGCAGGAATCACGCAGCTCAGCAGACAGTAATCAAGGAGCTGAGCAGGCACGAATCACGCAGCTCAGCAGGCAATAATCCTGGAGCTGAGCAAGCAGGAATCACGCAGCTCAGCAGGCAATAATCAAGAAGCAGAGCAGGCAGGAATCAGGCAGCTCAGCAGCCAATAAGCAAGAAGCTAGCAGTCAGGAATCGCGCAGCTCAGCAGGCAATAATCATGGAGCTGAGCTGGCAGGAATCACGCAACTCAGCAGGCAATACTCACGGACCTGAGCAGGCAGGAATCACGCAACTTAGCAGGCAATAATAATTGGAGCTGAAGGCTGTAATGAACTGGATAAGCAGACTCTAATCACGTGATTCAGCCGGCTCCTCTCTGGGGACTGAGCAGGCACTTATTATGCAGCTCAGCAAGCAAAAATCATGGAGCTGAGCAAGCAGGAATCACGCAGCTCAGCAGGCAATAATCATGGAGCTGAGCAAACAGGAATCACGCAGCTCAGCATGCAATAATCAAGAAGCTGAGCAGGCAGGAATCACGCAGCTCAGCAGGCAATAAATATGGAGCTGAGCAAGCAGGAATCACGCAGCTCAGCAGGCAATAATCAAGAAGCTGAGCAGGCAGGAATCCCGCAGCTTAGCAGGCAATAATCATGGAGCTGAGCAGACTGTAATGAAGTGGCTAAGCAGACTCTAATCACGTCACTCAGCCGGCTCCTAACCCGGTCTTGAGCAGGCACTAATCACGCAGCTGAGCAGGGACTAATCACACAGCTGATCAGGCACGAGTCAGGCAGCTGAGCAGGGATTAAGCATGCAGCTGAGCAAGCGCTAATCCCTTGATTCAGCAGACCCTGATCACGTGACTGAGCAGGCCCTGATCACGTGGCTGAGCATGCACTGATCACGTGACTGAGCATGCACTGATCACGTGACTGAGAGGCACTGATCACGTGACTGAGAGGCACTGATCACGTGACTGAGCATGCACTGATCACGTGACTGAGAGGCGCTGATCACGTGACTGAGGCGCTGATCACGTGACTGAGAGGCGCTGATCACGTGGCTATCATGCACTGATCACGTGCTTCAGGAGGCAATAATCAAAGAGCTGAGCAGGCACTAATCACTTGGCTAAGAGGGCACTAATCACGGAGAGGAGCAGGAAATCGTCAAGGAGCTGAGCAAACTGTAATGAAGTGGTTAAGCAGACTCTAAACACGTGACGCAGCAGGCTCTACACCCGTGACTGAGCAGACACAATTTGGGCAGCTCAGCAGACACCAATGGTGCAGCTCAGCAGACACCAATCATGCAGCTCAGCAGGCAATACTCATGGAGCTGAGCAGGCAGGAATCACTCAGCTCAGCAGGCAAAGATCAAGGAGCTGAGCAGACTGCCATTAAGTGGCTAAGCAGACTCTAAACACGTGACTCAGCAGGCTTGACACCCGTGACTGAGCACACACGAATCTTGCAGCCCAGCAGACAATACTCCTGGAGCTGAGCAGGCAGGAATCACGCAGCTCAGCAGACAGTAATCAAGGAGCTGAGCAGGCACGAATCACGCAGCTCAGCAGGCAATAATCCTGGAGCTGAGCAAGCAGGAATCACGCAGCTCAGCAGGCAATAATCAAGAAGCAGAGCAGGCAGGAATCAGGCAGCTCAGCAGCCAATAAGCAAGAAGCTAGCAGTCAGGAATCGCGCAGCTCAGCAGGCAATAATCATGGAGCTGAGCTGGCAGGAATCACGCAACTCAGCAGGCAATACTCACGGACCTGAGCAGGCAGGAATCACGCAACTTAGCAGGCAATAATAATTGGAGCTGAAGGCTGTAATGAACTGGATAAGCAGACTCTAATCACGTGATTCAGCCGGCTCCTCTCTGGGGACTGAGCAGGCACTTATTATGCAGCTCAGCAAGCAAAAATCATGGAGCTGAGCAAGCAGGAATCACGCAGCTCAGCAGGCAATAATCATGGAGCTGAGCAAACAGGAATCACGCAGCTCAGCATGCAATAATCAAGAAGCTGAGCAGGCAGGAATCACGCAGCTCAGCAGGCAATAAATATGGAGCTGAGCAAGCAGGAATCACGCAGCTCAGCAGGCAATAATCAAGAAGCTGAGCAGGCAGGAATCACGCAGCTTAGCAGGCAATAATCATGGAGCTGAGCAGACTGTAATGAAGTGGCTAAGCAGACTCTAATCACGTCACTCAGCCGGCTCCTAACCCGGTCTTGAGCAGGCACTAATCACGCAGCTGAGCAGGGACTAATCACACAGCTGATCAGGCACGAGTCAGGCAGCTGAGCAGGGATTAAGCATGCAGCTGAGCAAGCGCTAATCCCTTGATTCAGCAGACCCTGATCACGTGACTGAGCAGGCCCTGATCACGTGGCTGAGCATGCACTGATCACGTGACTGAGCAGGCACTGATCACGTGACTGAGAGGCACTGATCACGTGACTGAGAGGCACTGATCACGTGACTGACTGATCACGTGACTGAGAGGCACTGATCACGTGACTGAGAGGCACTGATCACGTGACTGAGCATGCACTGATCACGTGACTGAGAGGCACTGATCACGTGACTGAGCATGCACTGATCACGTGACTCAGAGGCACTGATCACGTGACTGAGAGGCGCTGATCACGTGACTGAGGGGCGCTGATCACGTGACTGAGAGGCGCTGATCACGTGGCTATCATGCACTGATCACGTGCTTCAGGAGGCAATAATCAAAGAGCTGAGCAGGCACTAATCACTTGGCTAAGAGGGCACTAATCACGGAGAGGAGCAGGAAATCGTCAAGGAGCTGAGCAAACTGTAATGAAGTGGTTAAGCAGACTCTAAACACGTGACGCAGCAGGCTCTACACCCGTGACTGAGCAGACACAATTTGGGCAGCTCAGCAGACACCAATGGTGCAGCTCAGCAGACACCAATCATGCAGCTCAGCAGGCAATACTCATGGAGCTGAGCAGGCAGGAATCACTCAGCTCAGCAGGCAAAGATCAAGGAGCTGAGCAGACTGCCATTAAGTGGCTAAGCAGACTCTAAACACGTGACTCAGCAGGCTTGACACCCGTGACTGAGCACACACGAATCTTGCAGCCCAGCAGACAATACTCCTGGAGCTGAGCAGGCAGGAATCACGCAGCTCAGCAGACAGTAATCAAGGAGCTGAGCAGGCACGAATCACGCAGCTCAGCAGGCAATAATCCTGGAGCTGAGCAAGCAGGAATCACGCAGCTCAGCAGGCAATAATCAAGAAGCAGAGCAGGCAGGAATCAGGCAGCTCAGCAGCCAATAAGCAAGAAGCTAGCAGTCAGGAATCGCGCAGCTCAGCAGGCAATAATCATGGAGCTGAGCTGGCAGGAATCACGCAACTCAGCAGGCAATACTCACGGACCTGAGCAGGCAGGAATCACGCAACTTAGCAGGCAATAATAATTGGAGCTGAAGGCTGTAATGAACTGGATAAGCAGACTCTAATCACGTGATTCAGCCGGCTCCTCTCTGGGGACTGAGCAGGCACTTATTATGCAGCTCAGCAAGCAAAAATCATGGAGCTGAGCAAGCAGGAATCACGCAGCTCAGCAGGCAATAATCATGGAGCTGAGCAAACAGGAATCACGCAGCTCAGCATGCAATAATCAAGAAGCTGAGCAGGCAGGAATCACGCAGCTCAGCAGGCAATAAATATGGAGCTGAGCAAGCAGGAATCACGCAGCTCAGCAGGCAATAATCAAGAAGCTGAGCAGGCAGGAATCACGCAGCTTAGCAGGCAATAATCATGGAGCTGAGCAGACTGTAATGAAGTGGCTAAGCAGACTCTAATCACGTCACTCAGCCGGCTCCTAACCCGGTCTTGAGCAGGCACTAATCACGCAGCTGAGCAGGGACTAATCACACAGCTGATCAGGCACGAGTCAGGCAGCTGAGCAGGGATTAAGCATGCAGCTGAGCAAGCGCTAATCCCTTGATTCAGCAGACCCTGATCACGTGACTGAGCAGGCCCTGATCACGTGGCTGAGCATGCACTGATCACGTGACTGAGCATGCACTGATCACGTGACTGAGAGGCACTGATCACGTGACTGAGAGGCACTGATCACGTGACTGAGCATGCACTGATCACGTGACTGAGAGGCACTGATCACGTGACTGAGAGGCGCTGATCACGTGACTGAGGGGCGCTGATCACGTGACTGAGAGGCGCTGATCACGTGGCTATCATGCACTGATCACGTGCTTCAGGAGGCAATAATCAAAGAGCTGAGCAGGCACTAATCACTTGGCTAAGAGGGCACTAATCACGGAGAGGAGCAGGAAATCGTCAAGGAGCTGAGCAAACTGTAATGAAGTGGTTAAGCAGACTCTAAACACGTGACGCAGCAGGCTCTACACCCGTGACTGAGCAGACACAATTTGGGCAGCTCAGCAGACACCAATGGTGCAGCTCAGCAGACACCAATCATGCAGCTCAGCAGGCAATACTCATGGAGCTGAGCAGGCAGGAATCACTCAGCTCAGCAGGCAAAGATCAAGGAGCTGAGCAGACTGCCATTAAGTGGCTAAGCAGACTCTAAACACGTGACTCAGCAGGCTTGACACCCGTGACTGAGCACACACGAATCTTGCAGCCCAGCAGACAATACTCCTGGAGCTGAGCAGGCAGGAATCACGCAGCTCAGCAGACAGTAATCAAGGAGCTGAGCAGGCACGAATCACGCAGCTCAGCAGGCAATAATCCTGGAGCTGAGCAAGCAGGAATCACGCAGCTCAGCAGGCAATAATCAAGAAGCAGAGCAGGCAGGAATCAGGCAGCTCAGCAGCCAATAAGCAAGAAGCTAGCAGTCAGGAATCGCGCAGCTCAGCAGGCAATAATCATGGAGCTGAGCTGGCAGGAATCACGCAACTCAGCAGGCAATACTCACGGACCTGAGCAGGCAGGAATCACGCAACTTAGCAGGCAATAATAATTGGAGCTGAAGGCTGTAATGAACTGGATAAGCAGACTCTAATCACGTGATTCAGCCGGCTCCTCTCTGGGGACTGAGCAGGCACTTATTATGCAGCTCAGCAAGCAAAAATCATGGAGCTGAGCAAGCAGGAATCACGCAGCTCAGCAGGCAATAATCATGGAGCTGAGCAAACAGGAATCACGCAGCTCAGCATGCAATAATCAAGAAGCTGAGCAGGCAGGAATCACGCAGCTCAGCAGGCAATAAATATGGAGCTGAGCAAGCAGGAATCACGCAGCTCAGCAGGCAATAATCAAGAAGCTGAGCAGGCAGGAATCACGCAGCTTAGCAGGCAATAATCATGGAGCTGAGCAGACTGTAATGAAGTGGCTAAGCAGACTCTAATCACGTCACTCAGCCGGCTCCTAACCCGGTCTTGAGCAGGCACTAATCACGCAGCTGAGCAGGGACTAATCACACAGCTGATCAGGCACGAGTCAGGCAGCTGAGCAGGGATTAAGCATGCAGCTGAGCAAGCGCTAATCCTTGATTCAGCAGACCCTGATCACGTGACTGAGCAGGCCCTGATCACGTGGCTGAGCATGCACTGATCACGTGACTGAGAGGCACTGATCACGTGACTGAGAGGCACTGATCACGTGACTGAGAGGCGCTGATCACGTGACTGAGGGGCGCTGATCACGTGACTGAGAGGCGCTGATCACGTGGCTATCATGCACTGATCACGTGCTTCAGGAGGCAATAATCAAAGAGCTGAGCAGGCACTAATCACTTGGCTAAGAGGGCACTAATCACGGAGAGGAGCAGGAAATCGTCAAGGAGCTGAGCAAACTGTAATGAAGTGGTTAAGCAGACTCTAAACACGTGACGCAGCAGGCTCTACACCCGTGACTGAGCAGACACAATTTGGGCAGCTCAGCAGACACCAATGGTGCAGCTCAGCAGACACAAATGGTGCAGCTCAGCAGACACCAATCATGCAGCTCAGCAGGCAATACTCATGGAGCTGAGCAGGCAGGAATCACTCAGCTCAGCAGGCAAAGATCAAGGAGCTGAGCAGGCACGAATCTCGCAGCTCAGCTGGCAAAAATCAAGGAGCTGAGCAGACTGCCATTAAGTGGCTAAGCAGACTCTAAACACGTGACTCAGCAGGCTTGACACCCGTGACTGAGCACACACGAATCTTGCAGCCCAGCAGACAATACTCCTGGAGCTGAGCAGGCAGGAATCACGCAGCTCAGCAGACAGTAATCAAGGAGCTGAGCAGGCACGAATCACGCAGCTCAGCAGGCAATAATCCTGGAGCTGAGCAAGCAGGAATCACGCAGCTCAGCAGGCAATAATCAAGAAGCAGAGCAGGCAGGAATCAGGCAGCTCAGCAGCCAATAAGCAAGAAGCTAGCAGTCAGGAATCGCGCAGCTCAGCAGGCAATAATCATGGAGCTGAGCTGGCAGGAATCACGCAACTCAGCAGGCAATACTCACGGACCTGAGCAGGCAGGAATCACGCAACTTAGCAGGCAATAATAATTGGAGCTGAAGGCTGTAATGAACTGGATAAGCAGACTCTAATCACGTGATTCAGCCGGCTCCTCTCTGGGGACTGAGCAGGCACTTATTATGCAGCTCAGCAAGCAAAAATCATGGAGCTGAGCAAGCAGGAATCACGCAGCTCAGCAGGCAATAATCATGGAGCTGAGCAAACAGGAATCACGCAGCTCAGCATGCAATAATCAAGAAGCTGAGCAGGCAGGAATCACGCAGCTCAGCAGGCAATAAATATGGAGCTGAGCAAGCAGGAATCACGCAGCTCAGCAGGCAATAATCAAGAAGCTGAGCAGGCAGGAATCACGCAGCTTAGCAGGCAATAATCATGGAGCTGAGCAGACTGTAATGAAGTGGCTAAGCAGACTCTAATCACGTCACTCAGCCGGCTCCTAACCCGGTCTTGAGCAGGCACTAATCACGCAGCTGAGCAGGGACTAATCACACAGCTGATCAGGCACGAGTCAGGCAGCTGAGCAGGGATTAAGCATGCAGCTGAGCAAGCGCTAATCCCTTGATTCAGCAGACCCTGATCACGTGACTGAGCAGGCCCTGATCACGTGGCTGAGCATGCACTGATCACGTGACTGAGCATGCACTGATCACGTGACTGAGAGGCACTGATCACGTGACTGAGAGGCACTGATCACGTGACTGAGCATGCACTGATCACGTGACTGAGAGGCGCTGATCACGTGACTGAGGGGCGCTGATCACGTGACTGAGAGGCGCTGATCACGTGGCTATCATGCACTGATCACGTGCTTCAGGAGGCAATAATCAAAGAGCTGAGCAGGCACTAATCACTTGGCTAAGAGGGCACTAATCACGGAGAGGAGCAGGAAATCGTCAAGGAGCTGAGCAAACTGTAATGAAGTGGTTAAGCAGACTCTAAACACGTGACGCAGCAGGCTCTACACCCGTGACTGAGCAGACACAATTTGGGCAGCTCAGCAGACACCAATGGTGCAGCTCAGCAGACACCAATCATGCAGCTCAGCAGGCAATACTCATGGAGCTGAGCAGGCAGGAATCACTCAGCTCAGCAGGCAAAGATCAAGGAGCTGAGCAGACTGCCATTAAGTGGCTAAGCAGACTCTAAACACGTGACTCAGCAGGCTTGACACCCGTGACTGAGCACACACGAATCTTGCAGCCCAGCAGACAATACTCCTGGAGCTGAGCAGGCAGGAATCACGCAGCTCAGCAGACAGTAATCAAGGAGCTGAGCAGGCACGAATCACGCAGCTCAGCAGGCAATAATCCTGGAGCTGAGCAAGCAGGAATCACGCAGCTCAGCAGGCAATAATCAAGAAGCAGAGCAGGCAGGAATCAGGCAGCTCAGCAGCCAATAAGCAAGAAGCTAGCAGTCAGGAATCGCGCAGCTCAGCAGGCAATAATCATGGAGCTGAGCTGGCAGGAATCACGCAACTCAGCAGGCAATACTCACGGACCTGAGCAGGCAGGAATCACGCAACTTAGCAGGCAATAATAATTGGAGCTGAAGGCTGTAATGAACTGGATAAGCAGACTCTAATCACGTGATTCAGCCGGCTCCTCTCTGGGGACTGAGCAGGCACTTATTATGCAGCTCAGCAAGCAAAAATCATGGAGCTGAGCAAGCAGGAATCACGCAGCTCAGCAGGCAATAATCATGGAGCTGAGCAAACAGGAATCACGCAGCTCAGCATGCAATAATCAAGAAGCTGAGCAGGCAGGAATCACGCAGCTCAGCAGGCAATAAATATGGAGCTGAGCAAGCAGGAATCACGCAGCTCAGCAGGCAATAATCAAGAAGCTGAGCAGGCAGGAATCACGCAGCTTAGCAGGCAATAATCATGGAGCTGAGCAGACTGTAATGAAGTGGCTAAGCAGACTCTAATCACGTCACTCAGCCGGCTCCTAACCCGGTCTTGAGCAGGCACTAATCACGCAGCTGAGCAGGGACTAATCACACAGCTGATCAGGCACGAGTCAGGCAGCTGAGCAGGGATTAAGCATGCAGCTGAGCAAGCGCTAATCCCTTGATTCAGCAGACCCTGATCACGTGACTGAGCAGGCCCTGATCACGTGGCTGAGCATGCACTGATCACGTGACTGAGCATGCACTGATCACGTGACTGAGAGGCACTGATCACGTGACTGAGAGGCACTGATCACGTGACTGACTGATCACGTGACTGAGAGGCACTGATCACGTGACTGAGAGGCACTGATCACGTGACTGAGGCACTGATCACGTGACTGAGAGGCACTGATCACGTGACTGAGCATGCACTGATCACGTGACTGAGAGGCACTGATCACGTGACTGAGAGGCGCTGATCACTGACTGAGGCGCTGATCACGTGAGAGGCGCTGATCACGTGGCTATCATGCACTGATCACGTGCTTCAGGAGGCAATAATCAAAGAGCTGAGCAGGCACTAATCACTTGGCTAAGAGGGCACTAATCACGGAGAGGAGCAGGAAATCGTCAAGGAGCTGAGCAAACTGTAATGAAGTGGTTAAGCAGACTCTAAACACGTGACGCAGCAGGCTCTACACCCGTGACTGAGCAGACACAATTTGGGCAGCTCAGCAGACACCAATGGTGCAGCTCAGCAGACACCAATCATGCAGCTCAGCAGGCAATACTCATGGAGCTGAGCAGGCAGGAATCACTCAGCTCAGCAGGCAAAGATCAAGGAGCTGAGCAGACTGCCATTAAGTGGCTAAGCAGACTCTAAACACGTGACTCAGCAGGCTTGACACCCGTGACTGAGCACACACGAATCTTGCAGCCCAGCAGACAATACTCCTGGAGCTGAGCAGGCAGGAATCACGCAGCTCAGCAGACAGTAATCAAGGAGCTGAGCAGGCACGAATCACGCAGCTCAGCAGGCAATAATCCTGGAGCTGAGCAAGCAGGAATCACGCAGCTCAGCAGGCAATAATCAAGAAGCAGAGCAGGCAGGAATCAGGCAGCTCAGCAGCCAATAAGCAAGAAGCTAGCAGTCAGGAATCGCGCAGCTCAGCAGGCAATAATCATGGAGCTGAGCTGGCAGGAATCACGCAACTCAGCAGGCAATACTCACGGACCTGAGCAGGCAGGAATCACGCAACTTAGCAGGCAATAATAATTGGAGCTGAAGGCTGTAATGAACTGGATAAGCAGACTCTAATCACGTGATTCAGCCGGCTCCTCTCTGGGGACTGAGCAGGCACTTATTATGCAGCTCAGCAAGCAAAAATCATGGAGCTGAGCAAGCAGGAATCACGCAGCTCAGCAGGCAATAATCATGGAGCTGAGCAAACAGGAATCACGCAGCTCAGCATGCAATAATCAAGAAGCTGAGCAGGCAGGAATCACGCAGCTCAGCAGGCAATAAATATGGAGCTGAGCAAGCAGGAATCACGCAGCTCAGCAGGCAATAATCAAGAAGCTGAGCAGGCAGGAATCACGCAGCTTAGCAGGCAATAATCATGGAGCTGAGCAGACTGTAATGAAGTGGCTAAGCAGACTCTAATCACGTCACTCAGCCGGCTCCTAACCCGGTCTTGAGCAGGCACTAATCACGCAGCTGAGCAGGGACTAATCACACAGCTGATCAGGCACGAGTCAGGCAGCTGAGCAGGGATTAAGCATGCAGCTGAGCAAGCGCTAATCCCTTGATTCAGCAGACCCTGATCACGTGACTGAGCAGGCCCTGATCACGTGGCTGAGCATGCACTGATCACGTGACTGAGCATGCACTGATCACGTGACTGAGAGGCACTGATCACGTGACTGAGAGGCACTGATCACGTGACTGAGCATGCACTGATCACGTGACTGAGAGGCACTGATCACGTGACTGAGAGGCGCTGATCACGTGACTGAGGGGCGCTGATCACGTGACTGAGAGGCGCTGATCACGTGGCTATCATGCACTGATCACGTGCTTCAGGAGGCAATAATCAAAGAGCTGAGCAGGCACTAATCACTTGGCTAAGAGGGCACTAATCACGGAGAGGAGCAGGAAATCGTCAAGGAGCTGAGCAAACTGTAATGAAGTGGTTAAGCAGACTCTAAACACGTGACGCAGCAGGCTCTACACCCGTGACTGAGCAGACACAATTTGGGCAGCTCAGCAGACACCAATGGTGCAGCTCAGCAGACACAAATGGTGCAGCTCAGCAGACACCAATCATGCAGCTCAGCAGGCAATACTCATGGAGCTGAGCAGGCAGGAATCACTCAGCTCAGCAGGCAAAGATCAAGGAGCTGAGCAGGCACGAATCTCGCAGCTCAGCTGGCAAAAATCAAGGAGCTGAGCAGACTGCCATTAAGTGGCTAAGCAGACTCTAAACACGTGACTCAGCAGGCTTGACACCCGTGACTGAGCACACACGAATCTTGCAGCCCAGCAGACAATACTCCTGGAGCTGAGCAGGCAGGAATCACGCAGCTCAGCAGACAGTAATCAAGGAGCTGAGCAGGCACGAATCACGCAGCTCAGCAGGCAATAATCCTGGAGCTGAGCAAGCAGGAATCACGCAGCTCAGCAGGCAATAATCAAGAAGCAGAGCAGGCAGGAATCAGGCAGCTCAGCAGCCAATAAGCAAGAAGCTAGCAGTCAGGAATCGCGCAGCTCAGCAGGCAATAATCATGGAGCTGAGCTGGCAGGAATCACGCAACTCAGCAGGCAATACTCACGGACCTGAGCAGGCAGGAATCACGCAACTTAGCAGGCAATAATAATTGGAGCTGAAGGCTGTAATGAACTGGATAAGCAGACTCTAATCACGTGATTCAGCCGGCTCCTCTCTGGGGACTGAGCAGGCACTTATTATGCAGCTCAGCAAGCAAAAATCATGGAGCTGAGCAAGCAGGAATCACGCAGCTCAGCAGGCAATAATCATGGAGCTGAGCAAACAGGAATCACGCAGCTCAGCATGCAATAATCAAGAAGCTGAGCAGGCAGGAATCACGCAGCTCAGCAGGCAATAAATATGGAGCTGAGCAAGCAGGAATCACGCAGCTCAGCAGGCAATAATCAAGAAGCTGAGCAGGCAGGAATCACGCAGCTTAGCAGGCAATAATCATGGAGCTGAGCAGACTGTAATGAAGTGGCTAAGCAGACTCTAATCACGTCACTCAGCCGGCTCCTAACCCGGTCTTGAGCAGGCACTAATCACGCAGCTGAGCAGGGACTAATCACACAGCTGATCAGGCACGAGTCAGGCAGCTGAGCAGGGATTAAGCATGCAGCTGAGCAAGCGCTAATCCCTTGATTCAGCAGACCCTGATCACGTGACTGAGCAGGCCCTGATCACGTGGCTGAGCATGCACTGATCACGTGACTGAGAGGCACTGATCACGTGACTGAGAGGCACTGATCACGTGACTGAGAGGCGCTGATCACGTGACTGAGGGGCGCTGATCACGTGACTGAGAGGCGCTGATCACGTGGCTATCATGCACTGATCACGTGCTTCAGGAGGCAATAATCAAAGAGCTGAGCAGGCACTAATCACTTGGCTAAGAGGGCACTAATCACGGAGAGGAGCAGGAAATCGTCAAGGAGCTGAGCAAACTGTAATGAAGTGGTTAAGCAGACTCTAAACACGTGACGCAGCAGGCTCTACACCCGTGACTGAGCAGACACAATTTGGGCAGCTCAGCAGACACCAATGGTGCAGCTCAGCAGACACAAATGGTGCAGCTCAGCAGACACCAATCATGCAGCTCAGCAGGCAATACTCATGGAGCTGAGCAGGCAGGAATCACTCAGCTCAGCAGGCAAAGATCAAGGAGCTGAGCAGGCACGAATCTCGCAGCTCAGCTGGCAAAAATCAAGGAGCTGAGCAGACTGCCATTAAGTGGCTAAGCAGACTCTAAACACGTGACTCAGCAGGCTTGACACCCGTGACTGAGCACACACGAATCTTGCAGCCCAGCAGACAATACTCCTGGAGCTGAGCAGGCAGGAATCACGCAGCTCAGCAGACAGTAATCAAGGAGCTGAGCAGGCACGAATCACGCAGCTCAGCAGGCAATAATCCTGGAGCTGAGCAAGCAGGAATCACGCAGCTCAGCAGGCAATAATCAAGAAGCAGAGCAGGCAGGAATCAGGCAGCTCAGCAGCCAATAAGCAAGAAGCTAGCAGTCAGGAATCGCGCAGCTCAGCAGGCAATAATCATGGAGCTGAGCTGGCAGGAATCACGCAACTCAGCAGGCAATACTCACGGACCTGAGCAGGCAGGAATCACGCAACTTAGCAGGCAATAATAATTGGAGCTGAAGGCTGTAATGAACTGGATAAGCAGACTCTAATCACGTGATTCAGCCGGCTCCTCTCTGGGGACTGAGCAGGCACTTATTATGCAGCTCAGCAAGCAAAAATCATGGAGCTGAGCAAGCAGGAATCACGCAGCTCAGCAGGCAATAATCATGGAGCTGAGCAAACAGGAATCACGCAGCTCAGCAGGCAATAATCAAGAAGCTGAGCAGGCAGGAATCACGCAGCTCAGCAGGCAATAATCATGGAGCTGAGCAGACTGTAATGAAGTGGCTAAGCAGACTCTAATCACGTCACTCAGCCGGCTCCTAACCCGGTCTTGAGCAGGCACTAATCACGCAGCTGAGCAGGGACTAATCACACAGCTGATCAGGCACGAGTCAGGCAGCTGAGCAGGGATTAAGCATGCAGCTGAGCAAGCGCTAATCCCTTGATTCAGCAGACCCTGATCACGTGACTGAGCAGGCCCTGATCACGTGGCTGAGCATGCACTGATCACGTGACTGAGCATGCACTGATCACGTGACTGAGCAGGCACTGATCACGTGACTGAGCAGGCACTGATCACGTGACTGAGCATGCACTGATCACGTGACTGAGAGGCACTGATCACGTGACTGAGCATGCACTGATCACGTGACTGAGAGGCACTGATCACGTGACTGAGAGGCGCTGATCACGTGACTGAGGGGCGCTGATCACGTGACTGAGAGGCGCTGATCACGTGGCTATCATGCACTGATCACGTGCTTCAGGAGGCAATAATCAAAGAGCTGAGCAGGCACTAATCACTTGGCTAAGAGGGCACTAATCACGGAGAGGAGCAGGAAATCGTCAAGGAGCTGAGCAAACTGTAATGAAGTGGTTAAGCAGACTCTAAACACGTGACGCAGCAGGCTCTACACCCGTGACTGAGCAGACACAATTTGGGCAGCTCAGCAGACACCAATGGTGCAGCTCAGCAGACACCAATCATGCAGCTCAGCAGGCAATACTCATGGAGCTGAGCAGGCAGGAATCACTCAGCTCAGCAGGCAAAGATCAAGGAGCTGAGCAGACTGCCATTAAGTGGCTAAGCAGACTCTAAACACGTGACTCAGCAGGCTTGACACCCGTGACTGAGCACACACGAATCTTGCAGCCCAGCAGACAATACTCCTGGAGCTGAGCAGGCAGGAATCACGCAGCTCAGCAGACAGTAATCAAGGAGCTGAGCAGGCACGAATCACGCAGCTCAGCAGGCAATAATCCTGGAGCTGAGCAAGCAGGAATCACGCAGCTCAGCAGGCAATAATCAAGAAGCAGAGCAGGCAGGAATCAGGCAGCTCAGCAGCCAATAAGCAAGAAGCTAGCAGTCAGGAATCGCGCAGCTCAGCAGGCAATAATCATGGAGCTGAGCTGGCAGGAATCACGCAACTCAGCAGGCAATACTCACGGACCTGAGCAGGCAGGAATCACGCAACTTAGCAGGCAATAATAATTGGAGCTGAAGGCTGTAATGAACTGGATAAGCAGACTCTAATCACGTGATTCAGCCGGCTCCTCTCTGGGGACTGAGCAGGCACTTATTATGCAGCTCAGCAAGCAAAAATCATGGAGCTGAGCAAGCAGGAATCACGCAGCTCAGCAGGCAATAATCATGGAGCTGAGCAAACAGGAATCACGCAGCTCAGCATGCAATAATCAAGAAGCTGAGCAGGCAGGAATCACGCAGCTCAGCAGGCAATAAATATGGAGCTGAGCAAGCAGGAATCACGCAGCTCAGCAGGCAATAATCAAGAAGCTGAGCAGGCAGGAATCACGCAGCTTAGCAGGCAATAATCATGGAGCTGAGCAGACTGTAATGAAGTGGCTAAGCAGACTCTAATCACGTCACTCAGCCGGCTCCTAACCCGGTCTTGAGCAGGCACTAATCACGCAGCTGAGCAGGGACTAATCACACAGCTGATCAGGCACGAGTCAGGCAGCTGAGCAGGGATTAAGCATGCAGCT
The DNA here is from genome assembly GCF_032452875.1 of Bos javanicus. Lineage (NCBI taxonomy): Eukaryota > Metazoa > Chordata > Mammalia > Artiodactyla > Bovidae > Bos > Bos javanicus. The sequence goes on along the minus strand of NW_026893599.1, from coordinate 1,694,203 downwards.
GAGCAAGCGCTAATCCCTTGATTCAGCAGACCCTGATCACGTGACTGAGCAGGCCCTGATCACGTGGCTGAGCATGCACTGATCACGTGACTGAGCATGCACTGATCACGTGACTGAGAGGCACTGATCACGTGACTGAGAGGCACTGATCACGTGACTGAGCATGCACTGATCACGTGACTGAGAGGCGCTGATCACGTGACTGAGGGGCGCTGATCACGTGACTGAGAGGCGCTGATCACGTGGCTATCATGCACTGATCACGTGCTTCAGGAGGCAATAATCAAAGAGCTGAGCAGGCACTAATCACTTGGCTAAGAGGGCACTAATCACGGAGAGGAGCAGGAAATCGTCAAGGAGCTGAGCAAACTGTAATGAAGTGGTTAAGCAGACTCTAAACACGTGACGCAGCAGGCTCTACACCCGTGACTGAGCAGACACAATTTGGGCAGCTCAGCAGACACCAATGGTGCAGCTCAGCAGACACCAATCATGCAGCTCAGCAGGCAATACTCATGGAGCTGAGCAGGCAGGAATCACTCAGCTCAGCAGGCAAAGATCAAGGAGCTGAGCAGACTGCCATTAAGTGGCTAAGCAGACTCTAAACACGTGACTCAGCAGGCTTGACACCCGTGACTGAGCACACACGAATCTTGCAGCCCAGCAGACAATACTCCTGGAGCTGAGCAGGCAGGAATCACGCAGCTCAGCAGACAGTAATCAAGGAGCTGAGCAGGCACGAATCACGCAGCTCAGCAGGCAATAATCCTGGAGCTGAGCAAGCAGGAATCACGCAGCTCAGCAGGCAATAATCAAGAAGCAGAGCAGGCAGGAATCAGGCAGCTCAGCAGCCAATAAGCAAGAAGCTAGCAGTCAGGAATCGCGCAGCTCAGCAGGCAATAATCATGGAGCTGAGCTGGCAGGAATCACGCAACTCAGCAGGCAATACTCACGGACCTGAGCAGGCAGGAATCACGCAACTTAGCAGGCAATAATAATTGGAGCTGAAGGCTGTAATGAACTGGATAAGCAGACTCTAATCACGTGATTCAGCCGGCTCCTCTCTGGGGACTGAGCAGGCACTTATTATGCAGCTCAGCAAGCAAAAATCATGGAGCTGAGCAAGCAGGAATCACGCAGCTCAGCAGGCAATAATCATGGAGCTGAGCAAACAGGAATCACGCAGCTCAGCATGCAATAATCAAGAAGCTGAGCAGGCAGGAATCACGCAGCTCAGCAGGCAATAAATATGGAGCTGAGCAAGCAGGAATCACGCAGCTCAGCAGGCAATAATCAAGAAGCTGAGCAGGCAGGAATCACGCAGCTTAGCAGGCAATAATCATGGAGCTGAGCAGACTGTAATGAAGTGGCTAAGCAGACTCTAATCACGTCACTCAGCCGGCTCCTAACCCGGTCTTGAGCAGGCACTAATCACGCAGCTGAGCAGGGACTAATCACACAGCTGATCAGGCACGAGTCAGGCAGCTGAGCAGGGATTAAGCATGCAGCTGAGCAAGCGCTAATCCCTTGATTCAGCAGACCCTGATCACGTGACTGAGCAGGCCCTGATCACGTGGCTGAGCATGCACTGATCACGTGACTGAGATGCACTGATCACGTGACTGAGAGGCACTGATCACGTGACTGAGAGGCACTGATCACGTGACTGAGAGCACTGATCACGTGACTGAGAGGCACTGATCACGTGACTGAGAGGCACTGATCACGTGACTGAGCATGCACTGATCACGTGACTGAGAGGCACTGATCACGTGACTGAGCATGCACTGATCACGTGACTCAGAGGCACTGATCACGTGACTGAAGGCGCTGATCACGTGCTGATCACTGAGAGGCGCTGATCACGTGGCTATCATGCACTGATCACGTGCTTCAGGAGGCAATAATCAAAGAGCTGAGCAGGCACTAATCACTTGGCTAAGAGGGCACTAATCACGGAGAGGAGCAGGAAATCGTCAAGGAGCTGAGCAAACTGTAATGAAGTGGTTAAGCAGACTCTAAACACGTGACGCAGCAGGCTCTACACGTGACTGAGCAGACACAATTTGGGCAGCTCAGCAGACACCAATGGTGCAGCTCAGCAGACACCAATCATGCAGCTCAGCAGGCAATACTCATGGAGCTGAGCAGGCAGGAATCACTCAGCTCAGCAGGCAAAGATCAAGGAGCTGAGCAGACTGCCATTAAGTGGCTAAGCAGACTCTAAACACGTGACTCAGCAGGCTTGACACCCGTGACTGAGCACACACGAATCTTGCAGCCCAGCAGACAATACTCCTGGAGCTGAGCAGGCAGGAATCACGCAGCTCAGCAGACAGTAATCAAGGAGCTGAGCAGGCACGAATCACGCAGCTCAGCAGGCAATAATCCTGGAGCTGAGCAAGCAGGAATCACGCAGCTCAGCAGGCAATAATCAAGAAGCAGAGCAGGCAGGAATCAGGCAGCTCAGCAGCCAATAAGCAAGAAGCTAGCAGTCAGGAATCGCGCAGCTCAGCAGGCAATAATCATGGAGCTGAGCTGGCAGGAATCACGCAACTCAGCAGGCAATACTCACGGACCTGAGCAGGCAGGAATCACGCAACTTAGCAGGCAATAATAATTGGAGCTGAAGGCTGTAATGAACTGGATAAGCAGACTCTAATCACGTGATTCAGCCGGCTCCTCTCTGGGGACTGAGCAGGCACTTATTATGCAGCTCAGCAAGCAAAAATCATGGAGCTGAGCAAGCAGGAATCACGCAGCTCAGCAGGCAATAATCATGGAGCTGAGCAAACAGGAATCACGCAGCTCAGCATGCAATAATCAAGAAGCTGAGCAGGCAGGAATCACGCAGCTCAGCAGGCAATAAATATGGAGCTGAGCAAGCAGGAATCACGCAGCTCAGCAGGCAATAATCAAGAAGCTGAGCAGGCAGGAATCACGCAGCTTAGCAGGCAATAATCATGGAGCTGAGCAGACTGTAATGAAGTGGCTAAGCAGACTCTAATCACGTCACTCAGCCGGCTCCTAACCCGGTCTTGAGCAGGCACTAATCACGCAGCTGAGCAGGGACTAATCACACAGCTGATCAGGCACGAGTCAGGCAGCTGAGCAGGGATTAAGCATGCAGCTGAGCAAGCGCTAATCCCTTGATTCAGCAGACCCTGATCACGTGACTGAGCAGGCCCTGATCACGTGGCTCAGCATGCACTGATCACGTGACTGAGCATGCACTGATCACGTGACTGAGAGGCACTGATCACGTGACTGAGAGGCACTGATCACGTGACTGAGCATGCAATGATCACGTGACTGAGAGGCACTGATCACGTGACTGAGAGGCGCTGATCACGTGACTGAGGGGCGCTGATCAGGTGACTGAGAGGCGCTGATCACGTGGCTATCATGCACTGATCACGTGCTTCAGGAGGCAATAATCAAAGAGCTGAGCAGGCACTAATCACTTGGCTAAGAGGGCACTAATCACGGAGAGGAGCAGGAAATCGTCAAGGAGCTGAGCAAACTGTAATGAAGTGGTTAAGCAGACTCTAAACACGTGACGCAGCAGGCTCTACACCCGTGACTGAGCAGACACAATTTGGGCAGCTCAGCAGACACCAATGGTGCAGCTCAGCAGACACAAATGGTGCAGCTCAGCGGACACCAATCATGCAGCTCAGCAGGCAATACTCATGGAGCTGAGCAGGCAGGAATCACTCAGCTCAGCAGGCAAAGATCAAGGAGCTGAGCAGGCACGAATCTCGCAGCTCAGCTGGCAAAAATCAAGGAGCTGAGCAGACTGCCATTAAGTGGCTAAGCAGACTCTAAACACGTGACTCAGCAGGCTTGACACCCGTGACTGAGCACACACGAATCTTGCAGCCCAGCAGACAATACTCCTGGAGCTGAGCAGGCAGGAATCACGCAGCTCAGCAGACAGTAATCAAGGAGCTGAGCAGGCACGAATCACGCAGCTCAGCAGGCAATAATCCTGGAGCTGAGCAAGCAGGAATCACGCAGCTCAGCAGGCAATAATCAAGAAGCAGAGCAGGCAGGAATCAGGCAGCTCAGCAGCCAATAAGCAAGAAGCTAGCAGTCAGGAATCGCGCAGCTCAGCAGGCAATAATCATGGAGCTGAGCTGGCAGGAATCACGCAACTCAGCAGGCAATACTCACGGACCTGAGCAGGCAGGAATCACGCAACTTAGCAGGCAATAATAATTGGAGCTGAAGGCTGTAATGAACTGGATAAGCAGACTCTAATCACGTGATTCAGCCGGCTCCTCTCTGGGGACTGAGCAGGCACTTATTATGCAGCTCAGCAAGCAAAAATCATGGAGCTGAGCAAGCAGGAATCACGCAGCTCAGCAGGCAATAATCATGGAGCTGAGCAAACAGGAATCACGCAGCTCAGCATGCAATAATCAAGAAGCTGAGCAGGCAGGAATCACGCAGCTCAGCAGGCAATAAATATGGAGCTGAGCAAGCAGGAATCACGCAGCTCAGCAGGCAATAATCAAGAAGCTGAGCAGGCAGGAATCACGCAGCTTAGCAGGCAATAATCATGGAGCTGAGCAGACTGTAATGAAGTGGCTAAGCAGACTCTAATCACGTCACTCAGCCGGCTCCTAACCCGGTCTTGAGCAGGCACTAATCACGCAGCTGAGCAGGGACTAATCACACAGCTGATCAGGCACGAGTCAGGCAGCTGAGCAGGGATTAAGCATGCAGCTGAGCAAGCGCTAATCCCTTGATTCAGCAGACCCTGATCACGTGACTGAGCAGGCCCTGATCACGTGGCTGAGCATGCACTGATCACGTGACTGAGCATGACTGAGGCACTGATCACGTGACTGAGAGGCACTGATCACGTGACTGACTGATCACGTGACTGAGAGGCACTGATCACGTGACTGAGAGCACTGATCACGTGACTGAGAGGCACTGATCACGTGACTGAGCATGCACTGATCACGTGACTGAGGCACTGATCACGTGACTGAGAGGCGCTGATCACGTGACTGAGGCGCTGATCACGTGACTCACTGTCACGTGCTCACACTGATCAGCTTCAGGAGGCAATAATCAAAGAGCTGAGCAGGCACTAATCACTTGGCTAAGAGGGCACTAATCACGGAGAGGAGCAGGAAATCGTCAAGGAGCTGAGCAAACTGTAATGAAGTGGTTAAGCAGACTCTAAACACGTGACGCAGCAGGCTCTACACCCGTGACTGAGCAGACACAATTTGGGCAGCTCAGCAGACACCAATGGTGCAGCTCAGCCAAATGGTGCAGCTCAGCAGACACCAATCATGCAGCTCAGCAGGCAATACTCATGGAGATGAGCAGGCAGGAATCACTCAGCTCAGCAGGCAAAGATCAAGGAGCTGAGCAGACTGCCATTAAGTGGCTAAGCAGACTCTAAACACGTGACTCAGCAGGCTTGACACCCGTGACTGAGCACACACGAATCTTGCAGCCCAGCAGACAATACTCCTGGAGCTGAGCAGGCAGGAATCACGCAGCTCAGCAGACAGTAATCAAGGAGCTGAGCAGGCACGAATCACGCAGCTCAGCAGGCAATAATCCTGGAGCTGAGCAAGCAGGAATCACGCAGCTCAGCAGGCAATAATCAAGAAGCAGAGCAGGCAGGAATCAGGCAGCTCAGCAGCCAATAAGCAAGAAGCTAGCAGTCAGGAATCGCGCAGCTCAGCAGGCAATAATCATGGAGCTGAGCTGGCAGGAATCACGCAACTCAGCAGGCAATACTCACGGACCTGAGCAGGCAGGAATCACGCAACTTAGCAGGCAATAATAATTGGAGCTGAAGGCTGTAATGAACTGGATAAGCAGACTCTAATCACGTGATTCAGCCGGCTCCTCTCTGGGGACTGAGCAGGCACTTATTATGCAGCTCAGCAAGCAAAAATCATGGAGCTGAGCAAGCAGGAATCACGCAGCTCAGCAGGCAATAATCATGGAGCTGAGCAAACAGGAATCACGCAGCTCAGCATGCAATAATCAAGAAGCTGAGCAGGCAGGAATCACGCAGCTCAGCAGGCAATAAATATGGAGCTGAGCAAGCAGGAATCACGCAGCTCAGCAGGCAATAATCAAGAAGCTGAGCAGGCAGGAATCACGCAGCTTAGCAGGCAATAATCATGGAGCTGAGCAGACTGTAATGAAGTGGCTAAGCAGACTCTAATCACGTCACTCAGCCGGCTCCTAACCCGGTCTTGAGCAGGCACTAATCACGCAGCTGAGCAGGGACTAATCACACAGCTGATCAGGCACGAGTCAGGCAGCTGAGCAGGGATTAAGCATGCAGCTGAGCAAGCGCTAATCCCTTGATTCAGCAGACCCTGATCACGTGACTGAGCAGGCCCTGATCACGTGGCTGAGCATGCACTGATCACGTGACTGAGCATGCACTGATCACGTGACTGAGGAGGCACTGATCACGTGACTGAGAGGCACTGATCACGTGACTGAGCATGCACTGATCACGTGACTGAGAGGCACTGATCACGTGACTGAGAGGCGCTGATCACGTGACTGAGGGGCGCTGATCACGTGACTGAGAGGCGCTGATCACGTGGCTATCATGCACTGATCACGTGCTTCAGGAGGCAATAATCAAAGAGCTGAGCAGGCACTAATCACTTGGCTAAGAGGGCACTAATCACGGAGAGGAGCAGGAAATCGTCAAGGAGCTGAGCAAACTGTAATGAAGTGGTTAAGCAGACTCTAAACACGTGACGCAGCAGGCTCTACACCCGTGACTGAGCAGACACAATTTGGGCAGCTCAGCAGACACCAATGGTGCAGCTCAGCAGACACAATCATGCAGCTCAGCAGGCAATACTCATGAATCACTCAGCTCAGCAGGCTCAAGCTGAGCAGACTGCAAGTGGCTAAGCAGACTCTCACGTGACTCAGCAGGCTTGCGTGACTGAGCACACTCAGCAGCAGACAATAGAGCTGAGCAGCAGAATCACGCAGCTCAGCAGACAGTAATCAAGGAGCTGAGCAGAATCACGCAGCTCAGCAGGCTCAGCTGAGCAAGCAGAATCACGCAGCTCAGCAGGCAGAGCTGAGCAAGCAGGAATCACGCAGCTCAGCAGGCAATAATCAAGAAGCTGAGCAGGCAGGAATCACGCAGCTCAGCAGGGATGGAGCTGAGCCCACTGAGCAGACTCATCACGCATCTCCTGAGCAGGCAGCATCATGCAGCTCAGCTCATGGAGCTGAGCAGGCAGGAATCACGCAGCTCAGCAGACAGTAATCAAGGAGCTGAGCAGGCACGAATCACGCAGCTCAGCAGGCAATAATCCTGGAGCTGAGCAAGCAGGAATCACGCAGCTCAGCAGGCAATAATCAAGAAGCAGAGCAGGCAGGAATCAGGCAGCTCAGCAGCCAATAAGCAAGAAGCTAGCAGTCAGGAATCGCGCAGCTCAGCAGGCAATAATCATGGAGCTGAGCTGGCAGGAATCACGCAACTCAGCAGGCAATACTCACGGACCTGAGCAGGCAGGAATCACGCAACTTAGCAGGCAATAATAATTGGAGCTGAAGGCTGTAATGAACTGGATAAGCAGACTCTAATCACGTGATTCAGCCGGCTCCTCTCTGGGGACTGAGCAGGCACTTATTATGCAGCTCAGCAAGCAAAAATCATGGAGCTGAGCAAGCAGGAATCACGCAGCTCAGCAGGCAATAATCATGGAGCTGAGCAAACAGGAATCACGCAGCTCAGCATGCAATAATCAAGAAGCTGAGCAGGCAGGAATCACGCAGCTCAGCAGGCAATAAATATGGAGCTGAGCAAGCAGGAATCACGCAGCTCAGCAGGCAATAATCAAGAAGCTGAGCAGGCAGGAATCACGCAGCTTAGCAGGCAATAATCATGGAGCTGAGCAGACTGTAATGAAGTGGCTAAGCAGACTCTAATCACGTCACTCAGCCGGCTCCTAACCCGGTCTTGAGCAGGCACTAATCACGCAGCTGAGCAGGGACTAATCACACAGCTGATCAGGCACGAGTCAGGCAGCTGAGCAGGGATTAAGCATGCAGCTGAGCAAGCGCTAATCCCTTGATTCAGCAGACCCTGATCACGTGACTGAGCAGGCCCTGATCACGTGGCTGAGCATGCACTGATCACGTGACTGAGCATGCACTGATCACGTGACTGAGAGGCACTGATCACGTGACTGAGAGGCACTGATCACGTGACTGAGCATGCACTGATCACGTGACTGAGAGGCACTGATCACGTGACTGAGAGGCGCTGATCACGTGACTGAGGGCGCTGATCACGTGACTGAGGCGCTGATCACGTGGCTATCATGATCACGTGCTTCAGGAGGCAATAATCAAAGAGCTGAGCAGGCACTAATCACTTGGCTAAGAGGGCACTAATCACGGAGAGGAGCAGGAAATCGTCAAGGAGCTGAGCAAACTGTAATGAAGTGGTTAAGCAGACTCTAAACACGTGACGCAGCAGGCTCTACACCCGTGACTGAGCAGACACAATTTGGGCAGCTCAGCAGACACCAATGGTGCAGCTCAGCAGACACAAATGGTGCAGCTCAGCAGACACCAATCATGCAGCTCAGCAGGCAATACTCATGGAGCTGAGCAGGCAGGAATCACTCAGCTCAGCAGGCAAAGATCAAGGAGCTGAGCAGGCACGAATCTCGCAGCTCAGCTGGCAAAAATCAAGGAGCTGAGCAGACTGCCATTAAGTGGCTAAGCAGACTCTAAACACGTGACTCAGCAGGCTTGACACCCGTGACTGAGCACACACGAATCTTGCAGCCCAGCAGACAATACTCCTGGAGCTGAGCAGGCAGGAATCACGCAGCTCAGCAGACAGTAATCAAGGAGCTGAGCAGGCACGAATCACGCAGCTCAGCAGGCAATAATCCTGGAGCTGAGCAAGCAGGAATCACGCAGCTCAGCAGGCAATAATCAAGAAGCAGAGCAGGCAGGAATCAGGCAGCTCAGCAGCCAATAAGCAAGAAGCTAGCAGTCAGGAATCGCGCAGCTCAGCAGGCAATAATCATGGAGCTGAGCTGGCAGGAATCACGCAACTCAGCAGGCAATACTCACGGACCTGAGCAGGCAGGAATCACGCAACTTAGCAGGCAATAATAATTGGAGCTGAAGGCTGTAATGAACTGGATAAGCAGACTCTAATCACGTGATTCAGCCGGCTCCTCTCTGGGGACTGAGCAGGCACTTATTATGCAGCTCAGCAAGCAAAAATCATGGAGCTGAGCAAGCAGGAATCACGCAGCTCAGCAGGCAATAATCATGGAGCTGAGCAAACAGGAATCACGCAGCTCAGCATGCAATAATCAAGAAGCTGAGCAGGCAGGAATCACGCAGCTCAGCAGGCAATAAATATGGAGCTGAGCAAGCAGGAATCACGCAGCTCAGCAGGCAATAATCAAGAAGCTGAGCAGGCAGGAATCACGCAGCTTAGCAGGCAATAATCATGGAGCTGAGCAGACTGTAATGAAGTGGCTAAGCAGACTCTAATCACGTCACTCAGCCGGCTCCTAACCCGGTCTTGAGCAGGCACTAATCACGCAGCTGAGCAGGGACTAATCACACAGCTGATCAGGCACGAGTCAGGCAGCTGAGCAGGGATTAAGCATGCAGCTGAGCAAGCGCTAATCCCTTGATTCAGCAGACCCTGATCACGTGACTGAGCAGGCCCTGATCACGTGGCTGAGCATGCACTGATCACGTGACTGAGAGGCACTGATCACGTGACTGAGAGGCACTGATCACGTGACTGAGAGGCACTGATCACGTGACTGAGGGGCGCTGATCACGTGACTGAGAGGCGCTGATCACGTGGCTATCATGCACTGATCACGTGCTTCAGGAGGCAATAATCAAAGAGCTGAGCAGGCACTAATCACTTGGCTAAGAGGGCACTAATCACGGAGAGGAGCAGGAAATCGTCAAGGAGCTGAGCAAACTGTAATGAAGTGGTTAAGCAGACTCTAAACACGTGACGCAGCAGGCTCTACACCCGTGACTGAGCAGACACAATTTGGGCAGCTCAGCAGACACCAATGGTGCAGCTCAGCAGACACAAATGGTGCAGCTCAGCAGACACCAATCATGCAGCTCAGCAGGCAATACTCATGGAGCTGAGCAGGCAGGAATCACTCAGCTCAGCAGGCAAAGATCAAGGAGCTGAGCAGGCACGAATCTCGCAGCTCAGCTGGCAAAAATCAAGGAGCTGAGCAGACTGCCATTAAGTGGCTAAGCAGACTCTAAACACGTGACTCAGCAGGCTTGACACCCGTGACTGAGCACACACGAATCTTGCAGCCCAGCAGACAATACTCCTGGAGCTGAGCAGGCAGGAATCACGCAGCTCAGCAGACAGTAATCAAGGAGCTGAGCAGGCACGAATCACGCAGCTCAGCAGGCAATAATCCTGGAGCTGAGCAAGCAGGAATCACGCAGCTCAGCAGGCAATAATCAAGAAGCAGAGCAGGCAGGAATCAGGCAGCTCAGCAGCCAATAAGCAAGAAGCTAGCAGTCAGGAATCGCGCAGCTCAGCAGGCAATAATCATGGAGCTGAGCTGGCAGGAATCACGCAACTCAGCAGGCAATACTCACGGACCTGAGCAGGCAGGAATCACGCAACTTAGCAGGCAATAATAATTGGAGCTGAAGGCTGTAATGAACTGGATAAGCAGACTCTAATCACGTGATTCAGCCGGCTCCTCTCTGGGGACTGAGCAGGCACTTATTATGCAGCTCAGCAAGCAAAAATCATGGAGCTGAGCAAGCAGGAATCACGCAGCTCAGCAGGCAATAATCATGGAGCTGAGCAAACAGGAATCACGCAGCTCAGCATGCAATAATCAAGAAGCTGAGCAGGCAGGAATCACGCAGCTCAGCAGGCAATAAATATGGAGCTGAGCAAGCAGGAATCACGCAGCTCAGCAGGCAATAATCAAGAAGCTGAGCAGGCAGGAATCACGCAGCTTAGCAGGCAATAATCATGGAGCTGAGCAGACTGTAATGAAGTGGCTAAGCAGACTCTAATCACGTCACTCAGCCGGCTCCTAACCCGGTCTTGAGCAGGCACTAATCACGCAGCTGAGCAGGGACTAATCACACAGCTGATCAGGCACGAGTCAGGCAGCTGAGCAGGGATTAAGCATGCAGCTGAGCAAGCGCTAATCCCTTGATTCAGCAGACCCTGATCACGTGACTGAGCAGGCCCTGATCACGTGGCTGAGCATGCACTGACGTGACTGAGCATGCACTGATCACGTGACTGAGAGGCACTGATCACGTGACTGAGAGGCACTGATCACGTGACTGAGCATGCACTGATCACGTGATTGAGAGGCACTGATCACGTGACTGAGCATGCACTGATCACGTGACTGAGAGGCACTGATCACGTGACTGAGAGGCGCTGATCACGTGACTGAGGGGCGCTGATCACGTGACTGAGAGGCGCTGATCACGTGGCTATCATGCACTGACCACGTGCTTCAGGAGGCAATAATCAAAGAGCTGAGCAGGCACTAATCACTTGGCTAAGAGGGCACTAATCACGGAGAGGAGCAGGAAATCGTCAAGGAGCTGAGCAAACTGTAATTAAGTGGTTAAGCAGACTCTAAACACGTGACGCAGCAGGCTCTACACCGGTGACTGAGCAGACACAATTTGGGCAGCTCAGCAGACACCAATGGTGCAGCTCAGCAGACACCAATCATGCAGCTCAGCAGGCAATACTCATGGAGCTGAGCAGGCAGGAATCACTCAGCTCAGCAGGCAAAGATCAAGGAGCTGAGCAGACTGCCATAAAGTGGCTAAGCAGACTCTAAACACGTGACTCAGCAGGCTTGACACCCGTGACTGAGCACACACGAATCTTGCAGCCCAGCAGACAATACTCCTGGAGCTGAGCAGGCAGGAATCACGCAGCTCAGCAGACAGTAATCAAGGAGCTGAGCAGGCACGAATCACGCAGCTCAGCAGGCAATAATCCTGGAGCTGAGCAAGCAGGAATCACGCAGCTCAGCAGGCAATAATCAAGAAGCAGAGCAGGCAGGAATCAGGCAGCTCAGCAGCCAATAAGCAAGAAGCTAGCAGTCAGGAATCGCGCAGCTCAGCAGGCAATAATCATGGAGCTGAGCTGGCAGGAATCACGCAACACAGCAGGCAATACTCACGGACCTGAGCAGGCAGGAATCACGCAACTTAGCAGGCAATAATAATTGGAGCTGAAGGCTGTAATGAACTGGATAAGCAGACTCTAATCACGTGATTCAGCCGGCTCCTCTCTGGGGACTGAGCAGGCACGTATTATGCAGCTCAGCAAGCAAAAATCATGGAGCTGAGCAAGCAGGAATCACGCAGCTCAGCAGGCAATAATCATGGAGCTGAGCAAACAGGAATCACGCAGCTCAGCATGCAATAATCAAGAAGCTGAGCAGGCAGGAATCACGCAGCTCAGCAGGCAATAAATATGGAGCTGAGCAAGCAGGAATCACGCAGCTCAGCAGGCAATAATCAAGAAGCTGAACAGGCAGGAATCACGCAGCTTAGCAGGCAATAATCATGGAGCTGAGCAGACTGTAATGAAGTGGCTAAGCAGACTCTAATCACGTCACTCAGCCGCCTCCTAACCCGGTCTTGAGCAGGCACTAATCACGCAGCTGAGCAGGGACTAATCACACAGCTGATCAGGCACGAGTCAGGCAGCTGAGCAGGGATTAAGCATGCAGCTGAGCAACCGCTAATCCCTTGATTCAGCAGACCCTGATCACGTGACTGAGCAGGCCCTGATCACGTGGCTGAGCATGCACTGATCACGTGACTGAGCATGCACTGATCACGTGACTGAGAGGCACTGATCACGTGACTGAGAGGCACTGATCACGTGACTGAGCATGCACTGATCACGTGACTGAGAGGCACTGATCACGTGACTGAGCATGCACTGATCACGTGACTGAGAGGCACTGATCACGTGACTGAGAGGCGCTGATCACGTGACTGAGGGCGCTGACTGAGAGGCGCTGATCACGTGGCTATCATGCACTGATCACGTGCTTCAGGAGGCAATAATCAAAGAGCTGAGCAGGCACTAATCACTTGGCTAAGAGGGCACTAATCACGGAGAGGAGCAGGAAATCGTCAAGGAGCTGAGCAAACTGTAATGAAGTGGTTAAGCAGACTCTAAACACGTGACGCAGCAGGCTCTACACCCGTGACTGAGCAGACACAATTTGGGCAGCTCAGCAGACACCAATGGTGCAGCTCAGCAGACACCAATCATGCAGCTCAGCAGGCAATACTCATGGAGCTGAGCAGGCAGGAATCACTCAGCTCAGCAGGCAAAGATCAAGGAGCTGAGCAGACTGCCATAAAGTGGCTAAGCAGACTCTAAACACGTGACTCAGCAGGCTTGACACCCGTGACTGAGCACACACGAATCTTGCAGCCCAGCAGACAATACTCCTGGAGCTGAGCAGGCAGGAATCACGCAGCTCAGCAGACAGTAATCAAGGAGCTGAGCAGGCACGAATCACGCAGCTCAGCAGGCAATAATCCTTGAGCTGAGCAAGCAGGAATCACGCAGCTCAGCAGGCAATAATCAAGAAGCAGAGCAGGCAGGAATCAGGCAGCTCAGCAGCCAATAAGCAAGAAGCTAGCAGTCAGGAATCGCGCAGCTCAGCAGGCAATAATCATGGAGCTGAGCTGGCAGGAATCACGCAACTCAGCAGGCAATACTCACGGACCTGAGCAGGCAGGAATCACGCAACTTAGCAGGCAATAATAATTGGAGCTGAAGGCTGTAATGAACTGGATAAGCAGACTCTAATCACGTGATTCAGCCGGCTCCTCTCTGGGGACTGAGCAGGCACTTATTATGCAGCTCAGCAAGCAAAAATCATGGAGCTGAGCAAGCAGGAATCACGCAGCTCAGCAGGCAATAATCATGGAGCTGAGCAAACAGGAATCACGCAGCTCAGCATGCAATAATCAAGAAGCTGAGCAGGCAGGAATCACGCAGCTCAGCAGGCAATAAATATGGAGCTGAGCAAGCAGGAATCACGCAGCTCAGCAGGCAATAATCAAGAAGCTGAGCAGGCAGGAATCACGCAGCTTAGCAGGCAATAATCATGGAGCTGAGCAGACTGTAATGAAGTGGCTAAGCAGACTCTAATCACGTCACTCAGCCGGCTCCTAACCCGGTCTTGAGCAGGCACTAATCACGCAGCTGAGCAGGGACTAATCACACAGCTGATCAGGCACGAGTCAGGCAGCTGAGCAGGGATTAAGCATGCAGCTGAGCAAGCGCTAATCCCTTGATTCAGCAGACCCTGATCACGTGACTGAGCAGGCCCTGATCACGTGGCTGAGCATGCACTGATCACGTGACTGAGAGGCACTGATCACGTGACTGAGAGGCACTGATCACGTGACTGAGAGGCGCTGATCACGTGACTGAGGGGCGCTGATCACGTGACTGAGAGGCGCTGATCACGTGGCTATCATGCACTGATCACGTGCTTCAGGAGGCAATAATCAAAGAGCTGAGCAGGCACTAATCACTTGGCTAAGAGGGCACTAATCACGGAGAGGAGCAGGAAATCGTCAAGGAGCTGAGCAAACTGTAATGAAGTGGTTAAGCAGACTCTAAACACGTGACGCAGCAGGCTCTACACCCGTGACTGAGCAGACACAATTTGGGCAGCTCAGCAGACACCAATGGTGCAGCTCAGCAGAAACAAATGGTGCAGCTCAGCAGACACCAATCATGCAGCTCAGCAGGCAATACTCATGGAGCTGAGCAGGCAGGAATCACTCAGCTCAGCAGGCAAAGATCAAGGAGCTGAGCAGGCACGAATCTCGCAGCTCAGCTGGCAAAAATCAAGGAGCTGAGCAGACTGCCATTAAGTGGCTAAGCAGACTCTAAACACGTGACTCAGCAGGCTTGACACCCGTGACTGAGCACACACGAATCTTGCAGCCCAGCAGACAATACTCCTGGAGCTGAGCAGGCAGGAATCACGCAGCTCAGCAGACAGTAATCAAGGAGCTGAGCAGGCACGAATCACGCAGCTCAGCAGGCAATAATCCTGGAGCTGAGCAAGCAGGAATCACGCAGCTCAGCAGGCAATAATCAAGAAGCAGAGCAGGCAGGAATCAGGCAGCTCAGCAGCCAATAAGCAAGAAGCTAGCAGTCAGGAATCGCGCAGCTCAGCAGGCAATAATCATGGAGCTGAGCTGGCAGGAATCACGCAACTCAGCAGGCAATACTCACGGACCTGAGCAGGCAGGAATCACGCAACTTAGCAGGCAATAATAATTGGAGCTGAAGGCTGTAATGAACTGGATAAGCAGACTCTAATCACGTGATTCAGCCGGCTCCTCTCTGGGGACTGAGCAGGCACTTATTATGCAGCTCAGCAAGCAAAAATCATGGAGCTGAGCAAGCAGGAATCACGCAGCTCAGCAGGCAATAATCATGGAGCTGAGCAAACAGGAATCACGCAGCTCAGCATGCAATAATCAAGAAGCTGAGCAGGCAGGAATCACGCAGCTCAGCAGGCAATAAATATGGAGCTGAGCAAGCAGGAATCACGCAGCTCAGCAGGCAATAATCAAGAAGCTGAGCAGGCAGGAATCACGCAGCTTAGCAGGCAATAATCATGGAGCTGAGCAGACTGTAATGAAGTGGCTAAGCAGACTCTAATCACGTCACTCAGCCGGCTCCTAACCCGGTCTTGAGCAGGCACTAATCACGCAGCTGAGCAGGGACTAATCACACAGCTGATCAGGCACGAGTCAGGCAGCTGAGCAGGGATTAAGCATGCAGCTGAGCAAGCGCTAATCCCTTGATTCAGCAGACCCTGATCACGTGACTGAGCAGGCCCTGATCACGTGGCTGAGCATGCACTGATCACGTGACTGAGCATGCACTGATCACGTGACTGAGAGGCACTGATCACGTGACTGAGAGGCACTGATCACGTGACTGAGAGGCACTGATCACGTGACTGAGAGGCGCTGATCACGTGACTGAAGGGCGCTGATCACGTGACTGAGAGGCGCTGATCACGTGGCTATCATGCACTGATCACGTGCTTCAGGGGGCAATAATCAAAGAGCTGAGCAGGCACTAATCACTTGGCTAAGAGGGTACTAATCACGGAGAGGAGCAGGAAATCGTCAAGGAGCTGAGCAAACTGTAATGAAGTGGTTAAGCAGACTCTAAACACGTGACGCAGCAGGCTCTACACCCGTGACTGAGCAGACACAATTTGGGCAGCTCAGCAGACACCAATGGTGCAGCTCAGCAGACACCAATCATGCAGCTCAGCAGGCAATACTCATGGAGCTGAGCAGGCAGGAATCACTCAGCTCAGCAGGCAAAGATCAAGGAGCTGAGCAGACTGCCATAAAGTGGCTAAGCAGACTCTAAACACGTGACTCAGCAGGCTTGACACCCGTGACTGAGCACACACGAATCTTGCAGCCCAGCAGACAATACTCCTGGAGCTGAGCAGGCAGGAATCACGCAGCTCAGCAGACAGTAATCAAGGAGCTGAGCAGGCACGAATCACGCAGCTCAGCAGGCAATAATCCTGGAGCTGAGCAAGCAGGAATCACGCAGCTCAGCAGGCAATAATCAAGAAGCAGAGCAGGCAGGAATCAGGCAGCTCAGCAGCCAATAAGCAAGAAGCTAGCAGTCAGGAATCGCGCAGCTCAGCAGGCAATAATCATGGAGCTGAGCTGGCAGGAATCACGCAACTCAGCAGGCAATACTCACGGACCTGAGCAGGCAGGAATCACGCAACTTAGCAGGCAATAATAATTGGAGCTGAAGGCTGTAATGAACTGGATAAGCAGACTCTAATCACGTGATTCAGCCGGCTCCTCTCTGGGGACTGAGCAGGCACTTATTATGCAGCTCAGCAAGCAAAAATCATGGAGCTGAGCAAGCAGGAATCACGCAGCTCAGCAGGCAATAATCATGGAGCTGAGCAAACAGGAATCACGCAGCTCAGCATGCAATAATCAAGAAGCTGAGCAGGCAGGAATCACGCAGCTCAGCAGGCAATAAATATGGAGCTGAGCAAGCAGGAATCACGCAGCTCAGCAGGCAATAATCAAGAAGCTGAGCAGGCAGGAATCACGCAGCTTAGCAGGCAATAATCATGGAGCTGAGCAGACTGTAATGAAGTGGCTAAGCAGACTCTAATCACGTCACTCAGCCGGCTCCTAACCCGGTCTTGAGCAGGCACTAATCACGCAGCTGAGCAGGGACTAATCACACAGCTGATCAGGCACGAGTCAGGCAGCTGAGCAGGGATTAAGCATGCAGCTGAGCAAGCGCTAATCCCTTGATTCAGCAGACCCTGATCACGTGACTGAGCAGGCCCTGATCACGTGGCTGAGCATGCACTGATCACGTGACTGAGCAGGCACTGATCACGTGACTGAGAGGCACTGATCACGTGACTGAGAGGCACTGATCACGTGACTGAGGGGCGCTGATCACGTGACTGAGAGGCACTGATCACGTGACTGAGAGGCACTGATCACGTGACTGAGCATGCACTGATCACGTGACTGAGAGGCACTGATCACGTGACTGAGCATGCACTGATCACGTGACTGAGAGGCACTGATCACGTGACTGAGAGGCGCTGATCACGTGACTGAGGGGCGCTGATCACGTGTCTGAGAGGCGCTGATCACGTGGCTATCATGCACTGATCACGTGCTTCAGGAGGCAATAATCAAAGAGCTGAGCAGGCACTAATCACTTGGCTAAGAGGGCACTAATCACGGAGAGGAGCAGGAAATCGTCAAGGAGCTGAGCAAACTGTAATGAAGTGGTTAAGCAGACTCTAAACACGTGACGCAGCAGGCTCTACACCCGTGACTGAGCAGACACAATTTGGGCAGCTCAGCAGACACCAATGGTGCAGCTCAGCAGACACCAATCATGCAGCTCAGCAGGCAATACTCATGGAGCTGAGCAGGCAGGAATCACTCAGCTCAGCAGGCAAAGATCAAGGAGCTGAGCAGACTGCCATAAAGTGGCTAAGCAGACTCTAAACACGTGACTCAGCAGGCTTGACACCCGTGACTGAGCACACACGAATCTTGCAGCCCAGCAGACAATACTCCTGGAGCTGAGCAGGCAGGAATCACGCAGCTCAGCAGACAGTAATCAAGGAGCTGAGCAGGCACGAATCACGCAGCTCAGCAGTCAATAATCCTGGAGCTGAGCAAGCAGGAATCACGCAGCTCAGCAGGCAATAATCAAGAAGCAGAGCAGGCAGGAATCAGGCAGCTCAGCAGCCAATAAGCAAGAAGCTAGCAGTCAGGAATCGCGCAGCTCAGCAGGCAATAATCATGGAGCTGAGCTGGCAGGAATCACGCAACTCAGCAGGCAATACTCACGGACCTGAGCAGGCAGGAATCACGCAACTTAGCAGGCAATAATAATTGGAGCTGAAGGCTGTAATGAACTGGATAAGCAGACTCTAATCACGTGATTCAGCCGGCTCCTCTCTGGGGACTGAGCAGGCACTTATTATGCAGCTCAGCAAGCAAAAATCATGGAGCTGAGCAAGCAGGAATCACGCAGCTCAGCAGGCAATAATCATGGAGCTGAGCAAACAGGAATCACGCAGCTCAGCATGCAATAATCAAGAAGCTGAGCAGGCAGGAATCACGCAGCTCAGCAGGCAATAAATATGGAGCTGAGCAAGCAGGAATCACGCAGCTCAGCAGGCAATAATCAAGAAGCTGAGCAGGCAGGAATCACGCAGCTTAGCAGGCAATAATCATGGAGCTGAGCAGACTGTAATGAAGTGGCTAAGCAGACTCTAATCACGTCACTCAGCCGGCTCCTAACCCGGTCTTGAGCAGGCACTAATCACGCAGCTGAGCAGGGACTAATCACACAGCTGATCAGGCACGAGTCAGGCAGCTGAGCAGGGATTAAGCATGCAGCTGAGCAAGCGCTAATCCCTTGATTCAGCAGACCCTGATCACGTGACTGAGCAGGCCCTGATCACGTGGCTGAGCATGCACTGATCACGTGACTGAGCATGCACTGATCACGTGACTGAGAGGCACTGATCACGTGACTCAGAGGCACTGATCACGTGACTGAGCATGCACTGATAACGTGACTGAGAGGCACTGATCACGTGACTGAGAGGCGCTGATCACGTGACTGAGGGGCGCTGATCACGTGACTGAGAGGCGCTGATCACGTGGCTATCATGCACTGATCACGTGCTTCAGGAGGCAATAATCAAAGAGCTGAGCAGGCACTAATCACTTGGCTAAGAGGGCACTAATCACGGAGAGGAGCAGGAAATCGTCAAGGAGCTGAGCAAACTGTAATGAAGTGGTTAAGCAGACTCTAAACACGTGACGCAGCAGGCTCTACACCCGTGACTGAGCAGACACAATTTGGGCAGCTCAGCAGACACCAATGGTGCAGCTCAGCAGACACAAATGGTGCAGCTCAGCAGACACCAATCATGCAGCTCAGCAGGCAATACTCATGGAGCTGAGCAGGCAGGAATCACTCAGCTCAGCAGGCAAAGATCAAGGAGCTGAGCAGGCACGAATCTCGCAGCTCAGCTGGCAAAAATCAAGGAGCTGAGCAGACTGCCATTAAGTGGCTAAGCAGACTCTAAACACGTGACTCAGCAGGCTTGACACCCGTGACTGAGCACACACGAATCTTGCAGCGCAGCAGACAATACTCCTGGAGCTGAGCAGGCAGGAATCACGCAGCTCAGCAGACAGTAATCAAGGAGCTGAGCAGGCACGAATCACGCAGCTCAGCAGGCAATAATCCTGGAGCTGAGCAAGCAGGAATCACGCAGCTCAGCAGGCAATAATCAAGAAGCAGAGCAGGCAGGAATCAGGCAGCTCAGCAGCCAATAAGCAAGAAGCTAGCAGTCAGGAATCGCGCAGCTCAGCAGGCAATAATCATGGAGCTGAGCTGGCAGGAATCACGCAACTCAGCAGGCAATACTCACGGACCTGAGCAGGCAGGAATCACGCAACTTAGCAGGCAATAATAATTGGAGCTGAAGGCTGTAATGAACTGGATAAGCAGACTCTAATCACGTGATTCAGCCGGCTCCTCTCTGGGGACTGAGCAGGCACTTATTATGCAGCTCAGCAAGCAAAAATCATGGAGCTGAGCAAGCAGGAATCACGCAGCTCAGCAGGCAATAATCATGGAGCTGAGCAAACAGGAATCACGCAGCTCAGCATGCAATAATCAAGAAGCTGAGCAGGCAGGAATCACGCAGCTCAGCAGGCAATAAATATGGAGCTGAGCAAGCAGGAATCACGCAGCTCAGCAGGCAATAATCAAGAAGCTGAGCAGGCAGGAATCACGCAGCTTAGCAGGCAATAATCATGGAGCTGAGCAGACTGTAATGAAGTGGCTAAGCAGACTCTAATCACGTCACTCAGCCGGCTCCTAACCCGGTCTTGAGCAGGCACTAATCACGCAGCTGAGCAGGGACTAATCACACAGCTGATCAGGCACGAGTCAGGCAGCTGAGCAGGGATTAAGCATGCAGCTGAGCAAGCGCTAATCCCTTGATTCAGCAGACCCTGATCACGTGACTGAGCAGGCCCTGATCACGTGGCTGAGCATGCACTGATCACGTGACTGAGAGGCACTGATCACGTGACTGAGAGGCACTGATCACGTGACTGAGAGGCGCTGATCACGTGACTGAGGGGCGCTGATCACGTGACTGAGAGGCGCTGATCACGTGGCTATCATGCACTGATCACGTGCTTCAGGAGGCAATAATCAAAGAGCTGAGCAGGCACTAATCACTTGGCTAAGAGGGCACTAATCACGGAGAGGAGCAGGAAATCGTCAAGGAGCTGAGCAAACTGTAATGAAGTGGTTAAGCAGACTCTAAACACGTGACGCAGCAGGCTCTACACCCGTGACTGAGCAGACACAATTTGGGCAGCTCAGCAGACACCAATGGTGCAGCTCAGCAGACACCAATCATGCAGCTCAGCAGGCAATACTCATGGAGCTGAGCAGGCAGGAATCACTCAGCTCAGCAGGCAAAGATCAAGGAGCTGAGCAGGCACGAATCTCGCAGCTCAGCTGGCAAAAATCAAGGAGCTGAGCAGACTGCCATTAAGTGGCTAAGCAGACTCTAAACACGTGACTCAGCAGGCTTGACACCCGTGACTGAGCACACACGAATCTTGCAGCCCAGCAGACAATACTCCTGGAGCTGAGCAGGCAGGAATCACGCAGCTCAGCAGACAGTAATCAAGGAGCTGAGCAGGCACGAATCACGCAGCTCAGCAGGCAATAATCCTGGAGCTGAGCAAGCAGGAATCACGCAACTCAGCAGGCAATACTCACGGACCTGAGCAGGCAGGAATCACGCAACTTAGCAGGCAATAATAAT
Source organism: Bos javanicus (assembly GCF_032452875.1). Taxonomy (NCBI): domain Eukaryota; kingdom Metazoa; phylum Chordata; class Mammalia; order Artiodactyla; family Bovidae; genus Bos; species Bos javanicus. Next base: position 1,672,712 of record NW_026893599.1, on the reverse strand, counting down.
TGGAGCTGAAGGCTGTAATGAACTGGATAAGCAGACTCTAATCACGTGATTCAGCCGGCTCCTCTCTGGGGACTGAGCAGGCACTTATTATGCAGCTCAGCAAGCAAAAATCATGGAGCTGAGCAAGCAGGAATCACGCAGCTCAGCAGGCAATAATCATGGAGCTGAGCAAACAGGAATCATGCAGCTCAGCATGCAATAATCAAGAAGCTGAGCAGGCAGGAATCACGCAGCTCAGCAGGCAATAAATATGGAGCTGAGCAAGCAGGAATCACGCAGCTCAGCAGGCAATAATCAAGAAGCTGAGCAGGCAGGAATCACGCAGCTTAGCAGGCAATAATCATGGAGCTGAGCAGACTGTAATGAAGTGGCTAAGCAGACTCTAATCACGTCACTCAGCCGGCTCCTAACCCGGTCTTGAGCAGGCACTAATCACGCAGCTGAGCAGGGACTAATCACACAGCTGATCAGGCACGAGTCAGGCAGCTGAGCAGGGATTAAGCATGCAGCTGAGCAAGCGCTAATCCCTTGATTCAGCAGACCCTGATCACGTGACTGAGCAGGCCCTGATCACGTGGCTGAGCATGCACTGATCACGTGACTGAGCATGCACTGATCACGTGACTGAGAGGCACTGATCACGTGACTGAGAGGCACTGATCACGTGACTGAGAGGCACTGATCACGTGACTGAGAGGCGCTGATCACGTGACTGAGGGCGCTGATCACGTGACTGAGAGGCGCTGATCACGTGGCTATCATGCACTGATCACGTGCTTCAGGGGGCAATAATCAAAGAGCTGAGCAGGCACTAATCACTTGGCTAAGAGGGTACTAATCACGGAGAGGAGCAGGAAATCGTCAAGGAGCTGAGCAAACTGTAATGAAGTGGTTAAGCAGACTCTAAACACGTGACGCAGCAGGCTCTACACCCGTGACTGAGCAGACACAATTTGGGCAGCTCAGCAGACACCAATGGTGCAGCTCAGCAGACACCAATCATGCAGCTCAGCAGGCAATACTCATGGAGCTGAGCAGGCAGGAATCACTCAGCTCAGCAGGCAAAGATCAAGGAGCTGAGCAGACTGCCATAAAGTGGCTAAGCAGACTCTAAACACGTGACTCAGCAGGCTTGACACCCGTGACTGAGCACACACGAATCTTGCAGCCCAGCAGACAATACTCCTGGAGCTGAGCAGGCAGGAATCACGCAGCTCAGCAGACAGTAATCAAGGAGCTGAGCAGGCACGAATCACGCAGCTCAGCAGGCAATAATCCTGGAGCTGAGCAAGCAGGAATCACGCAGCTCAGCAGGCAATAATCAAGAAGCAGAGCAGGCAGGAATCAGGCAGCTCAGCAGCCAATAAGCAAGAAGCTAGCAGTCAGGAATCGCGCAGCTCAGCAGGCAATAATCATGGAGCTGAGCTGGCAGGAATCACGCAACTCAGCAGGCAATACTCACGGACCTGAGCAGGCAGGAATCACGCAACTTAGCAGGCAATAATAATTGGAGCTGAAGGCTGTAATGAACTGGATAAGCAGACTCTAATCACGTGATTCAGCCGGCTCCTCTCTGGGGACTGAGCAGGCACTTATTATGCAGCTCAGCAAGCAAAAATCATGGAGCTGAGCAAGCAGGAATCACGCAGCTCAGCAGGCAATAATCATGGAGCTGAGCAAACAGGAATCACGCAGCTCAGCATGCAATAATCAAGAAGCTGAGCAGGCAGGAATCACGCAGCTCAGCAGGCAATAAATATGGAGCTGAGCAAGCAGGAATCACGCAGCTCAGCAGGCAATAATCAAGAAGCTGAGCAGGCAGGAATCACGCAGCTTAGCAGGCAATAATCATGGAGCTGAGCAGACTGTAATGAAGTGGCTAAGCAGACTCTAATCACGTCACTCAGCCGGCTCCTAACCCGGTCTTGAGCAGGCACTAATCACGCAGCTGAGCAGGGACTAATCACACAGCTGATCAGGCACGAGTCAGGCAGCTGAGCAGGGATTAAGCATGCAGCTGAGCAAGCGCTAATCCCTTGATTCAGCAGACCCTGATCACGTGACTGAGCAGGCCCTGATCACGTGGCTGAGCATGCACTGATCACGTGACTGAGAGGCACTGATCACGTGACTGAGAGGCACTGATCACGTGACTGAGAGGCGCTGATCACGTGACTGAGGGCGCTGATCACGTGACTGAGAGGCACTGATCACGTGACTGAGGCACTGATCACGTGACTGAGCATGCACTGATCACGTGACTGAGAGGCACTGATCACGTGACTGAGCATGCACTGATCACGTGACTGAGAGGCACTGATCACGTGACTGAGGCGCTGATCACGTGACTGAGGCAACTGATCACGTGGCTATCATGCACTGATCACGTGCTTCAGGAGGCAATAATCAAAGAGCTGAGCAGGCACTAATCACTTGGCTAAGAGGGCACTAATCACGGAGAGGAGCAGGAAATCGTCAAGGAGCTGAGCAAACTGTAATGAAGTGGTTAAGCAGACTCTAAACACGTGACGCAGCAGGCTCTACACCCGTGACTGAGCAGACACAATTTGGGCAGCTCAGCAGACACCAATGGTGCAGCTCAGCAGACACCAATCATGCAGCTCAGCAGGCAATACTCATGGAGCTGAGCAGGCAGGAATCACTCAGCTCAGCAGGCAAAGATCAAGGAGCTGAGCAGACTGCCATAAAGTGGCTAAGCAGACTCTAAACACGTGACTCAGCAGGCTTGACACCCGTGACTGAGCACACACGAATCTTGCAGCCCAGCAGACAATACTCCTGGAGCTGAGCAGGCAGGAATCACGCAGCTCAGCAGACAGTAATCAAGGAGCTGAGCAGGCACGAATCACGCAGCTCAGCAGTCAATAATCCTGGAGCTGAGCAAGCAGGAATCACGCAGCTCAGCAGGCAATAATCAAGAAGCAGAGCAGGCAGGAATCAGGCAGCTCAGCAGCCAATAAGCAAGAAGCTAGCAGTCAGGAATCGCGCAGCTCAGCAGGCAATAATCATGGAGCTGAGCTGGCAGGAATCACGCAACTCAGCAGGCAATACTCACGGACCTGAGCAGGCAGGAATCACGCAACTTAGCAGGCAATAATAATTGGAGCTGAAGGCTGTAATGAACTGGATAAGCAGACTCTAATCACGTGATTCAGCCGGCTCCTCTCTGGGGACTGAGCAGGCACTTATTATGCAGCTCAGCAAGCAAAAATCATGGAGCTGAGCAAGCAGGAATCACGCAGCTCAGCAGGCAATAATCATGGAGCTGAGCAAACAGGAATCACGCAGCTCAGCATGCAATAATCAAGAAGCTGAGCAGGCAGGAATCACGCAGCTCAGCAGGCAATAAATATGGAGCTGAGCAAGCAGGAATCACGCAGCTCAGCAGGCAATAATCAAGAAGCTGAGCAGGCAGGAATCACGCAGCTTAGCAGGCAATAATCATGGAGCTGAGCAGACTGTAATGAAGTGGCTAAGCAGACTCTAATCACGTCACTCAGCCGGCTCCTAACCCGGTCTTGAGCAGGCACTAATCACGCAGCTGAGCAGGGACTAATCACACAGCTGATCAGGCACGAGTCAGGCAGCTGAGCAGGGATTAAGCATGCAGCTGAGCAAGCGCTAATCCCTTGATTCAGCAGACCCTGATCACGTGACTGAGCAGGCCCTGATCACGTGGCTGAGCATGCACTGATCACGTGACTGAGCATGCACTGATCACGTGACTGAGAGGCACTGATCACGTGACTCAGAGGCACTGATCACGTGACTGAGCATGCACTGATCACGTGACTGAGAGGCACTGATCACGTGACTGAGAGGCGCTGATCACGTGACTGAGGGGCGCTGATCACGTGACTGAGAGGCACTGATCTCGTGGCTATCATGCACTGATCACGTGCTTCAGGAGGCAATAATCAAAGAGCTGAGCAGGCACTAATCACTTGGCTAAGAGGGCACTAATCACGGAGAGGAGCAGGAAATCGTCAAGGAGCTGAGCAAACTGTAATGAAGTGGTTAAGCAGACTCTAAACACGTGACGCAGCAGGCTCTACACCCGTGACTGAGCAGACACAATTTGGGCAGCTCAGCAGACACCAATGGTGCAGCTCAGCAGACACAAATGGTGCAGCTCAGCAGACACCAATCATGCAGCTCAGCAGGCAATACTCATGGAGCTGAGCAGGCAGGAATCACTCAGCTCAGCAGGCAAAGATCAAGGAGCTGAGCAGGCACGAATCTCGCAGCTCAGCTGGCAAAAATCAAGGAGCTGAGCAGACTGCCATTAAGTGGCTAAGCAGACTCTAAACACGTGACTCAGCAGGCTTGACACCCGTGACTGAGCACACACGAATCTTGCAGCGCAGCAGACAATACTCCTGGAGCTGAGCAGGCAGGAATCACGCAGCTCAGCAGACAGTAATCAAGGAGCTGAGCAGGCACGAATCACGCAGCTCAGCAGGCAATAATCCTGGAGCTGAGCAAGCAGGAATCACGCAGCTCAGCAGGCAATAATCAAGAAGCAGAGCAGGCAGGAATCAGGCAGCTCAGCAGCCAATAAGCAAGAAGCTAGCAGTCAGGAATCGCGCAGCTCAGCAGGCAATAATCATGGAGCTGAGCTGGCAGGAATCACGCAACTCAGCAGGCAATACTCACGGACCTGAGCAGGCAGGAATCACGCAACTTAGCAGGCAATAATAATTGGAGCTGAAGGCTGTAATGAACTGGATAAGCAGACTCTAATCACGTGATTCAGCCGGCTCCTCTCTGGGGACTGAGCAGGCACTTATTATGCAGCTCAGCAAGCAAAAATCATGGAGCTGAGCAAGCAGGAATCACGCAGCTCAGCAGGCAATAATCATGGAGCTGAGCAAACAGGAATCACGCAGCTCAGCATGCAATAATCAAGAAGCTGAGCAGGCAGGAATCACGCAGCTCAGCAGGCAATAAATATGGAGCTGAGCAAGCAGGAATCACGCAGCTCAGCAGGCAATAATCAAGAAGCTGAGCAGGCAGGAATCACGCAGCTTAGCAGGCAATAATCATGGAGCTGAGCAGACTGTAATGAAGTGGCTAAGCAGACTCTAATCACGTCACTCAGCCGGCTCCTAACCCGGTCTTGAGCAGGCACTAATCACGCAGCTGAGCAGGGACTAATCACACAGCTGATCAGGCACGAGTCAGGCAGCTGAGCAGGGATTAAGCATGCAGCTGAGCAAGCGCTAATCGCTTGATTCAGCAGACCCTGATCACGTGACTGAGCAGGCCCTGATCACGTGGCTGAGCATGCACTGATCACGTGACTGAGAGGCACTGATCACGTGACTGAGAGGCACTGATCACGTGACTGAGAGGCGCTGATCACGTGACTGAGGGGCGCTGATCACGTGACTGAGAGGCGCTGATCACGTGGCTATCATGCACTGACCACGTGCTTCAGGAGGCAATAATCAAAGAGCTGAGCAGGCACTAATCACTTGGCTAAGAGGGCACTAATCACGGAGAGGAGCAGGAAATCGTCAAGGAGCTGAGCAAACTGTAATGAAGTGGTTAAGCAGACTCTAAACACGTGACGCAGCAGGCTCTACACCCGTGACTGAGCAGACACAATTTGGGCAGCTCAGCAGACACCAATGGTGCAGCTCAGCAGACACCAATCATGCAGCTCAGCAGGCAGTACTCATGGAGCTGAGCAGGCAGGAATCACTCAGCTCAGCAGGCAAAGATCAAGGAGCTGAGCAGGCACGAATCTCGCAGCTCAGCTGGGAAAAATCAAGGAGCTGAGCAGACTGCCATTAAGTGGCTAAGCAGACTCTAAACACGTGACTCAGCAGGCTTGACACCCGTGACTGAGCACACACGAATCTTGCAGCCCAGCAGACAATACTCCTGTAGCTGAGCAGGCAGGAATCACGCAGCTCAGCAGACAGTAATCAAGGAGCTGAGCAGGCACGAATCACGCAGCTCAGCAGGCAATAATCCTGGAGCTGAGCAAGCAGGAATCACGCAACTCAGCAGGCAATACTCACGGACCTGAGCAAGCAGGAATCACGCAACTTAGCAGGCAATAATAATTGGAGCTGAAGGCTGTAATGAACTGGATAAGCAGACTCTAATCACGTGATTCAGCCGGCTCCTCTCTGGGGACTAAGCAGTCACTTATTATGCAGCTCAGCAAGCAAAAATCATGGAGCTGAGCAAGCAGGAATCACGCAGCTCAGCAGGCAATAATCATGGAGCTGAGCAAACAGGAATCATGCAGCTCAGCATGCAATAATCAAGAAGCTGAGCAGGCAGGAATCACGCAGCTCAGCAGGCAATAAATATGGAGCTGAGCAAGCAGGAATCACGCAGCTCAGCAGGCAATAATCAAGAAGCTGAGCAGGCAGGAATCACGCAGCTTAGCAGGCAATAATCATGGAGCTGAGCAGACTGTAATGAAGTGGCTAAGCAGACTCTAATCACGTCACTCAGCCGCCTCCTAACCCGGTCTTGAGCAGGCACTAATCACGCAGCTGAGCAGGGACTAATCACACAGCTGATCAGGCACGAGTCAGGCAGCTGAGCAGGGATTAAGCATGCAGCTGAGCAAGCGCTAATCCCTTGATTCAGCAGACCCTGATCACGTGACTGAGCAGGCCCTGATCACGTGGCTGAGCATGCACTGATCACGTGACTGAGCATGCACTGATCACGTGACTGAGAGGCACTGATCACGTGACTGAGAGGCACTGATCACGTGACTGAGCATGCACTGATCACGTGATTGAGAGGCACTGATCACGTGACTGAGCATGCACTGATCACGTGACTCAGAGGCGCTGATCACGTGACTGAGGCGCTGATCACGTGACTGAGGGGCGCTGATCACCTGTCTGAGAGGCGCTGATCACGTGGCTATCATGCACTGATCACGTGCTTCAGGAGGCAATAATCAAAGAGCTGAGCAGGCACTAATCACTTGGCTAAGAGGGCACTAATCACGGAGAGGAGCAGGAAATCGTCAAGGAGCTGAGCAAACTGTAATGAAGTGGTTAAGCAGACTCTAAACACGTGACGCAGCAGGCTCTACACCCGTGACTGAGCAGACACAATTTGGGCAGCTCAGCAGACACCAATGGTGCAGCTCAGCAGACACCAATCATGCAGCTCAGCAGGCAATACTCATGGAGCTGAGCAGGCAGGAATCACTCAGCTCAGCAGGCAAAGATCAAGGAGCTGAGCAGACTGCCATAAAGTGGCTAAGCAGACTCTAAACACGTGACTCAGCAGGCTTGACACCCGTGACTGAGCACACATGAATCTTGCAGCCCAGCAGACAATACTCCTGGAGCTGAGCAGGCAGGAATCACGCAGCTCAGCAGACAGTAATCAAGGAGCTGAGCAGGCACGAATCACGCAGCTCAGCAGGCAATAATCCTTGAGCTGAGCAAGCAGGAATCACGCAGCTCAGCAGGCAATAATCAAGAAGCAGAGCAGGCAGGAATCAGGCAGCTCAGCAGCCAATAAGCAAGAAGCTAGCAGTCAGGAATCGCGCAGCTCAGCAGGCAATAATCATGGAGCTGAGCTGGCAGGAATCACGCAACTCAGCAGGCAATACTCACGGACCTGAGCAGGCAGGAATCACGCAACTTAGCAGGCAATAATAATTGGAGCTGAAGGCTGTAATGAACTGGATAAGCAGACTCTAATCACGTGATTCAGCCGGCTCCTCTCTGGGGACTGAGCAGGCACTTATTATGCAGCTCAGCAAGCAAAAATCATGGAGCTGAGCAAGCAGGAATCACGCAGCTCAGCAGGCAATAATCATGGAGCTGAGCAAACAGGAATCACGCAGCTCAGCATGCAATAATCAAGAAGCTGAGCAGGCAGGAATCACGCAGCTCAGCAGGCAATAAATATGGAGCTGAGCAAGCAGGAATCACGCAGCTCAGCAGGCAATAATCAAGAAGCTGAGCAGGCAGGAATCACGCAGCTTAGCAGGCAATAATCATGGAGCTGAGCAGACTGTAATGAAGTGGCTAAGCAGACTCTAATCACGTCACTCAGCCGGCTCCTAACACGGTCTTGAGCAGGCACTAATCACGCAGCTGAGCAGGGACTAATCACACAGCTGATCAGGCACGAGTCAGGCAGCTGAGCAGGGATTAAGCATGCAGCTGAGCAAGCGCTAATCCCTTGATTCAGCAGACCCTGATCACGTGACTGAGCAGGCCCTGATCACGTGGCTGAGCATGCACTGATCACGTGACTGAGCATGCACTGATCACGTGACTGAGAGGCACTGATCACGTGACTCAGAGGCACTGATCACGTGACTGAGCATGCACTGATCACGTGACTGAGAGGCACTGATCACGTGACTGAGAGGCGCTGATCACGTGACTGAGGGGCGCTGATCACGTGACTGAGAGGCACTGATCACGTGGCTATCATGCACTGATCACGTGCTTCAGGAGGCAATAATCAAAGAGCTGAGCAGGCACTAATCACTTGGCTAAGAGGGCACTAATCACGGAGAGGAGCAGGAAATCGTCAAGGAGCTGAGCAAACTGTAATGAAGTGGTTAAGCAGACTCTAAACACGTGACGCAGCAGGCTCTACACCCGTGACTGAGCAGACACAATTTGGGCAGCTCAGCAGACACCAATGGTGCAGCTCAGCAGACACAAATGGTGCAGCTCAGCAGACACCAATCATGCAGCTCAGCAGGCAATACTCATGGAGCTGAGCAGGCAGGAATCACTCAGCTCAGCAGGCAAAGATCAAGGAGCTGAGCAGGCACGAATCTCGCAGCTCAGCTGGCAAAAATCAAGGAGCTGAGCAGACTGCCATTAAGTGGCTAAGCAGACTCTAAACACGTGACTCAGCAGGCTTGACACCCGTGACTGAGCACACACGAATCTTGCAGCGCAGCAGACAATACTCCTGGAGCTGAGCAGGCAGGAATCACGCAGCTCAGCAGACAGTAATCAAGGAGCTGAGCAGGCACGAATCACGCAGCTCAGCAGGCAATAATCCTGGAGCTGAGCAAGCAGGAATCACGCAGCTCAGCAGGCAATAATCAAGAAGCAGAGCAGGCAGGAATCAGGCAGCTCAGCAGCCAATAAGCAAGAAGCTAGCAGTCAGGAATCGCGCAGCTCAGCAGGCAATAATCATGGAGCTGAGCTGGCAGGAATCACGCAACTCAGCAGGCAATACTCACGGACCTGAGCAGGCAGGAATCACGCAACTTAGCAGGCAATAATAATTGGAGCTGAAGGCTGTAATGAACTGGATAAGCAGACTCTAATCACGTGATTCAGCCGGCTCCTCTCTGGGGACTGAGCAGGCACTTATTATGCAGCTCAGCAAGCAAAAATCATGGAGCTGAGCAAGCAGGAATCACGCAGCTCAGCAGGCAATAATCATGGAGCTGAGCAAACAGGAATCACGCAGCTCAGCATGCAATAATCAAGAAGCTGAGCAGGCAGGAATCACGCAGCTCAGCAGGCAATAAATATGGAGCTGAGCAAGCAGGAATCACGCAGCTCAGCAGGCAATAATCAAGAAGCTGAGCAGGCAGGAATCACGCAACTTAGCAGGCAATAATCATGGAGCTGAGCAGACTGTAATGAAGTGGCTAAGCAGACTCTAATCACGTCACTCAGCCGGCTCCTAACCCGGTCTTGAGCAGGCACTAATCACGCAGCTGAGCAGGGACTAATCACACAGCTGATCAGGCACGAGTCAGGCAGCTGAGCAGGGATTAAGCATGCAGCTGAGCAAGCGCTAATCCCTTGATTCAGCAGACCCTGATCACGTGACTGAGCAGGCCCTGATCACGTGGCTGAGCATGCACTGATCACGTGACTGAGAGGCACTGATCACGTGACTGAGAGGCACTGATCACGTGACTGAGAGGCGCTGATCACGTGACTGAGTGGCGCTGATCACGTGACTGAGAGGCGCTGATCACGTGACTGAGCATGCACTCATCACGTGACTGAGAGGCACTGATCACGTGACTGAGCATGCACTGATCATGTGACTCAGAGGCACTGATCACGTGACTGAGAGGCGCTGATCACGTGACTGAGCATGCACTCATCACGTGACTGAGAGGCCCTGATCACGTGGCTGAGCATGCACTGATCACGTGACTGAGCATGCACTGATCACGTGACTGAGAGGCACTGATCACGTGACTGAGAGGCACTGATCACGTGACTGAGCATGCACTCATCACGTGACTGAGAGGCACTGATCACGTGACTGAGCATGCACTGATCATGTGACTCAGAGGCACTGATCACGTGACTGAGAGGCGCTGATCACGTGACTGAGGCGCTGATCACGTGACTGAGCATGCACTGATCGCGTGACTGAGAGGCACTGATCACGTGACTGAGAGTCGCTGATCACGTGACTAAAGGGCGCTGATCACGTGACTGAGAGGCGCTGATCACGTGGCTATCATGCACTGATCACGTGCTTCAGGAGGCAATAATCAAAGAGCTGAGCAGGCACTAATCACTTGGCTAAGAGGGCACTAATCACGGAGAGGAGCAGGAAATCGTCAAGGAGCTGAGCAAACTGTAATGAAGTGGTTAAGCAGACTCTAAACACGTGACGCAGCAGGCTCTACACCCGTGACTGAGCAGACACAATTTGGGCAGCTCAGCAGACACCAATGGTGCAGCTCAGCAGACACAAATGGTGCAGCTCAGCAGACACCAATCATGCAGCTCAGCAGGCAGTACTCATGGAGCTGAGCAGGCAGGAATCACTCAGCTCAGCAGGCAAAGATCAAGGAGCTGAGCAGGCACGAATCTCGCAGCTCAGCTGGCAAAAATCAAGGAGCTGAGCAGACTGCCATTAAGTGGCTAAGCAGACTCTAAACACGTGACTCAGCAGGCTTGACACCCGTGACTGAGCACACACGAATCTTGCAGCGCAGCAGACAATACTCCTGGAGCTGAGCAGGCAGGAATCACGCAGCTCAGCAGACAGTAATCAAGGACCTGAGCAGGCACGAATCACGCAGCTCAGCAGGCAATAATCCTGGAGCTGAGCAAGCAGGAATCACGCAGCTCAGCAGGCAATAATCAAGAAGCAGAGCAGGCAGGAATCAGGCAGCTCAGCAGCCAATAAGCAAGAAGCTAGCAGTCAGGAATCGCGCAGCTCAGCAGGCAATAATCATGGAGCTGAGCTGGCAGGAATCACGCAACTCAGCAGGCAATACTCACGGACCTGAGCAGGCAGGAATCACGCAACTTAGCAGGCAATAATAATTGGAGCTGAAGGCTGTAATGAACTGGATAAGCAGACTCTAATCACGTGATTCAGCCGGCTCCTCTCTGGGGACTGAGCAGGCACTTATTATGCAGCTCAGCAAGCAAAAATCATGGAGCTGAGCAAGCAGGGATCACGCAGCTCAGCAGGCAATAATCATGAAGCTGAGCAGGCAGGAATCACGCAGCTCAGCAGGCAATAAATATGGAGCTGAGCAAGCAGGAATCACGCAGCTCAGCAGGCAATAATCAAGAAGCTGAGCAGGCAGGAATCACGCAGCTTAGCAGGCAATAATCATGGAGCTGAGCAGACTGTAATGAAGTGGCTAAGCAGACTCTAATCACGTCACTCAGCCGGCTCCTAACCCGGTCTTGAGCAGGCACTAATCACGCAGCTGAGCAGGGACTAATCACACAGCTGATCAGGCACGAGTCAGGCAGCTGAGCAGGGATTAAGCATGCAGCTGAGCAAGCGCTAATCCCTTGATTCAGCAGACCCTGATCACGTGACTGAGCAGGCCCTGATCACGTGGCTGAGCATGCACTGATCACGTGACTGAGCATGCACTGATCACGTGACTGAGAGGCACTGATCACGTGACTGAGAGGCACTGATCACGTGACTGAGCATGCACTGATCACGTGACTCAGAGGCACTGATCACGTGACTGAGAGGCGCTGATCACGTGACTGAGGGGCGCTGATCACGTGACTGAGAGGCGCTGATCACGTGGCTATCATGCACTGATCACGTGCTTCAGGAGGCAATAATCAAAGAGCTGAGCAGGCACTAATCACTTGGCTAAGAGGGCACTAATCACGGAGAGGAGCAGGAAATCGTCAAGGAGCTGAGCAAACTGTAATGAAGTGGTTAAGCAGACTCTAAACACGTGACGCAGCAGGCTCTACACCCGTGACTGAGCAGACACAATTTGGGCAGCTCAGCAGACACCAATGGTGCAGCTCAGCAGACACAAATGGTGCAGCTCAGCAGACACCAATCATGCAGCTCAGCAGGCAATACTCATGGAGCTGAGCAGGCAGGAATCACACAGCTCAGCAGGCAAAGATCAAGGAGCTGAGCAGGCACGAATCTCGCAGCTCAGCTGGCAAAAATCAAGGAGCTGAGCAGACTGCCATTAAGTGGCTAAGCAGACTCTAAACACGTGACTCAGCAGGCTTGACACCCGTGACTGAGCACACACGAATCTTGCAGCCCAGCAGACAATACTCCTGGAGCTGAGCAGGCAGGAATCACGCAGCTCAGCAGACAGTAATCAAGGAACTGAGCAGGCACGAATCACGCAGCTCAGCAGGCAATAATCCTGGAGCTGAGCAAGCAGGAATCACGCAGCTCAGCAGGCAATAATCAAGAAGCAGAGCAGGCAGGAATCAGGCAGCTCAGCAGCCAATAAGCAAGAAGCTAGCAGTCAGGAATCGCGCAGCTCAGCAGGCAATAATCATGGAGCTGAGCTGGCAGGAATCACGCAACTCAGCAGGCAATACTCACGGACCTGAGCAGGCAGGAATCACGCAACTTAGCAGGCAATAATAATTGGAGCTGAAGGCTGTAATGAACTGGATAAGCAGACTCTAATCACGTGATTCAGCCGGCTCCTCTCTGGGGACTGAGCAGGCACTTATTATGCAGCTCAGCAAGCAAAAATCATGGAGCTGAGCAAGCAGGAATCACGCAGCTCAGCAGGCAATAATCATGGAGCTGAGCAAACAGGAATCACGCAGCTCAGCATGCAATAATCAAGAAGCTGAGCAGGCAGGAATCACGCAGCTCAGCAGGCAATAAATATGGAGCTGAGCAAGCAGGAATCACGCAGCTCAGCAGGCAATAATCAAGAAGCTGAGCAGGCAGGAATCACGCAGCTTAGCAGGCAATAATCATGGAGCTGAGCAGACTGTAATGAAGTGGCTAAGCAGACTCTAATCACGTCACTCAGCCGGCTCCTAACCCGGTCTTGAGCAGGCACTAATCACGCAGCTGAGCAGGGACTAATCACACAGCTGATCAGGCACGAGTCAGGCAGCTGAGCAGGGATTAAGCATGCAGCTGAGCAAGCGCTAATCCCTTGATTCAGCAGACCCTGATCACGTGACTGAGCAGGCCCTGATCACGTGGCTGAGCATGCACTGATCACGTGACTGAGCATGCACTGATCACGTGACTGAGAGGCACTGATCACGTGACTGAGAGGCACTGATCACGTGACTGAGCATGCACTGATCACGTGACTGAGAGGCACTGATCACGTGACTGAGCATGCACTGATCACGTGACTCAGAGGCACTGATCACGTGACTGAGAGGCGCTGATCACGTGACTGAGGGGCGCTGATCACGTGACTGAGCATGCACTGAGCGCGTGACTGAGAGGCACTGATCACGTGACTGAGAGGCGCTGATCACGGGACTAAAGGGCGCTGATCACGTGACTGAGAGGCGCTGATGGCTATCATGCACTGATCACGTGCTTCAGGAGGCAATAATCAAAGAGCTGAGCAGGCACTAATCACTTGGCTAAGAGGGCACTAATCACGGAGAGGAGCAGGAAATCGTCAAGGAGCTGAGCAAACTGTAATGAAGTGGTTAAGCAGACTCTAAACACGTGACGCAGCAGGCTCTACACCCGTGACTGAGCAGACACAATTTGGGCAGCTCAGCAGACACCAATGGTGCAGCTCAGCAGACACAAATGGTGCAGCTCAGCAGACACCAATCATGCAGCTCAGCAGGCAATACTCATGGAGCTGAGCAGGCAGGAATCACTCAGCTCAGCAGGCAAAGATCAAGGAGCTGAGCAGGCACGAATATCGCAGCTCAGCTGGCAAAAATCAAGGAGCTGAGCAGACTGCCATTAAGTGGCTAAGCAGACTCTAAACACGTGACTCAGCAGGCTTGACACCCGTGACTGAGCACACACGAATCTTGCAGCCCAGCAGACAATACTCCTGGAGCTGAGCAGGCAGGAATCACGCAGCTCAGCAGACAGTAATCAAGGAACTGAGCAGGCACGAATCACGCAGCTCAGCAGGCAATAATCCTGGAGCTGAGCAAGCAGGAATCACGCAGCTCAGCAGGCAATAATCAAGAAGCAGAGCAGGCAGGAATCAGGCAGCTCAGCAGCCAATAAGCAAGAAGCTAGCAGTCAGGAATCGCGCAGCTCAGCAGGCAATAATCATGGAGCTGAGCTGGCAGGAATCACGCAACTCAGCAGGCAATACTCACGGACCTGAGCAGGCAGGAATCACGCAACTTAGCAGGCAATAATAATTGGAGCTGAAGGCTGTAATGAACTGGATAAGCAGACTCTAATCACGTGATTCAGCCGGCTCCTCTCTGGGGACTGAGCAGGCACTTATTATGCAGCTCAGCAAGCAAAAATCATGGAGCTGAGCAAGCAGGAATCACGCAGCTCAGCAGGCAATAATCATGGAGCTGAGCAAACAGGAATCACGCAGCTCAGCATGCAATAATCAAGAAGCTGAGCAGGCAGGAATCACGCAGCTCAGCAGGCAATAAATATGGAGCTGAGCAAGCAGGAATCACGCAGCTCAGCAGGCAATAATCAAGAAGCTGAGCAGGCAGGAATCACGCAGCTTAGCAGGCAATAATCATGGAGCTGAGCAGACTGTAATGAAGTGGCTAAGCAGACTCTAATCACGTCACTCAGCCGGCTCCTAACCCGGTCTTGAGCAGGCACTAATCACGCAGCTGAGCAGGGACTAATCACACAGCTGATCAGGCACGAGTCAGGCAGCTGAGCAGGGATTAAGCATGCAGCTGAGCAAGCGCTAATCCCTTGATTCAGCAGACCCTGATCACGTGACTGAGCAGGCCCTGATCACGTGGCTGAGCATGCACTGATCACGTGACTGAGAGGCACTGATCACGTGCCTGAGAGGCACTGATCACGTGACTGAGCATGCACTGATCACGTGACTGAGAGGCACTGATCACGTGACTGAGAGGCGCTGATCACGTGACTGAGGGGCGCTGATCAAGTGACTGAGAGGCGCTGATCACGTGGCTATCATGCACTGATCACGTGCTTCAGGAGGCAATAATCAAAGAGCTGAGCAGGCACTAATCACTTGGCTAAGAGGGCACTAATCACGGAGAGGAGCAGGAAATCGTCAAGGAGCTGAGCAAACTGTAATGAAGTGGTTAAGCAGACTCTAAACACGTGACGCAGCAGGCTCTACACCCGTGACTGAGCAGACACAATTTGGGCAGCTCAGCAGACACCAATGGTGCAGCTCAGCAGACACAAATGGTGCAGCTCAGCAGACACCAATCATGCAGCTCAGCAGGCAATACTCATGGAGCTGAGCAGGCAGGAATCACTCAGCTCAGCAGGCAAAGATCAAGGAGCTGAGCAGGCACGAATATCGCAGCTCAGCTGGCAAAAATCAAGAGCTGAGCAGACTGCCATTAAGTGGCTAATCAGACTCTAAACACGTGACTCAGCAGGCTTGACACCCGTGACTGAGCACACACGAATCTTGCAGCCCAGCAGACAATACTCCTGGAGCTGAGCAGGCAGGAATCACGCAGCTCAGCAGACAGTAATCAAGGAGCTGAGCAGGCACGAATCACGCAGCTCAGCAGGCAATAATCCTGGAGCTGAGCAAGCAGGAATCACGCAGCTCAGCAGGCAATAATCAAGAAGCAGAGCAGGCAGGAATCAGGCAGCTCAGCAGCCAATAAGCAAGAAGCTAGCAGTCAGGAATCGCGCAGCTCAGCAGGCAATAATCATGGAGCTGAGCTGGCAGGAATCACGCAACTCAGCAGGCAATACTCACGGACCTGAGCAGGCAGGAATCACGCAACTTAGCAGGCAATAATAATTGGAGCTGAAGGCTGTAATGAACTGGATAAGCAGACTCTAATCACGTGATTCAGCCGGCTCCTCTCTGGGGACTGAGCAGGCACTTATTATGCAGCTCAGCAAGCAAAAATCATGGAGCTGAGCAAGCAGGAATCACGCAGCTCAGCAGGCAATAATCATGGAGCTGAGCAAACAGGAATCACGCAGCTCAGCATGCAATAATCAAGAAGCTGAGCAGGCAGGAATCACGCAGCTCAGCAGGCAATAAATATGGAGCTGAGCAAGCAGGAATCACGCAGCTCAGCAGGCAATAATCAAGAAGCTGAGCAGGCAGGAATCACGCAGCTTAGCAGGCAATAATCATGGAGCTGAGCAGACTGTAATGAAGTGGCTAAGCAGACTCTAATCACGTCACTCAGCCGGCTCCTAACCCGGTCTTGAGCAGGCACTAATCACGCAGCTGAGCAGGGACTAATCACACAGCTGATCAGGCACGAGTCAGGCAGCTGAGCAGGGATTAAGCATGCAGCTGAGCAAGCGCTAATCCCTTGATTCAGCAGACCCTGATCACGTGACTGAGCAGGCCCTGATCACGTGGCTGAGCATGCACTGATCACGTGACTGAGCATGCACTGATCACGTGACTGTGAGGCACTGATCACGTGCCTGAGAGGCACTGATCACGTGACTGAGCATGCACTGATCACGTGACTCAGAGGCACTGATCACGTGACTGAGAGGCGCTGATCACGTGACTGAGGGGCGCTGATCACGTGACTGAGAGGCGCTGATCACGTGGCTATCATGCACTGATCACGTGCTTCAGGAGGCAATAATCAAAGAGCTGAGCAGGCACTAATCACTTGGCTAAGAGGGTACTAATCACGGAGAGGAGCAGGAAATCGTCAAGGAGCTGAGCAAACTGTAATGAAGTGGTTAAGCAGACTCTAAACACGTGACGCAGCAGGCTCTACACCCGTGACTGAGCAGACACAATTTGGGCAGCTCAGCAGACACCAATGGTGCAGCTCAGCAGACACCAATCATGCAGCTCAGCAGGCAATACTCATGGAGCTGAGCAGGCAGGAATCACTCAGCTCAGCAGGCAAAGATCAAGGAGCTGAGCAGACTGCCATAAAGTGGCTAAGCAGACTCTAAACACGTGACTCAGCAGGCTTGACACCCGTGACTGAGCACACACGAATCTTGCAGCCCAGCAGACAATACTCCTGGAGCTGAGCAGGCAGGAATCACGCAGCTCAGCAGACAGTAATCAAGGAGCTGAGCAGGCACGAATCACGCAGCTCAGCAGGCAATAATCCTGGAGCTGAGCAAGCAGGAATCACGCAGCTCAGCAGGCAATAATCAAGAAGCAGAGCAGGCAGGAATCAGGCAGCTCAGCAGCCAATAAGCAAGAAGCTAGCAGTCAGGATTCGCGCAGCTCAGCAGGCAATAATCATGGAGCTGAGCTGGCAGGAATCACGCAACTCAGCAGGCAATACTCACGGACCTGAGCAGGCAGGAATCACGCAACTTAGCAGGCAATAATAATTGGAGCTGAAGGCTGTAATGAACTGGATAAGCAGACTCTAATCACGTGATTCAGCCGGCTCCTCTCTGGGGACTGAGCAGGCACTTATTATGCAGCTCAGCAAGCAAAAATCATGGAGCTGAGCAAGCAGGAATCACGCAGCTCAGCAGGCAATAATCATGGAGCTGAGCAAACAGGAATCACGCAGCTCAGCATGCAATAATCAAGAAGCTGAGCAGGCAGGAATCACGCAGCTCAGCAGGCAATAAATATGGAGCTGAGCAAGCAGGAATCACGCAGCTCAGCAGGCAATAATCAAGAAGCTGAGCAGGCAGGAATCACGCAGCTTAGCAGGCAATAATCATGGAGCTGAGCAGACTGTAATGAAGTGGCTAAGCAGACTCTAATCACGTCACTCAGCCGGCTCCTAACCCGGTCTTGAGCAGGCACTAATCACGCAGCTGAGCAGGGACTAATCACACAGCTGATCAGGCACGAGTCAGGCAGCTGAGCAGGGATTAAGCATGCAGCTGAGCAAGCGCTAATCCCTTGATTCAGCAGACCCTGATCACGTGACTGAGCAGGCCCTGATCACGTGGCTGAGCATGCACTGATCACGTGACTGAGCATGCACTGATCACGTGACTGTGAGGCACTGATCACGTGCCTGAGAGGCACTGATCACGTGACTGAGCATGCACTGATCACGTGACTCAGAGGCACTGATCACGTGACTGAGAGGCGCTGATCACGTGACTGAGGGGCGCTGATCACGTGACTGAGAGGCGCTGATCACGTGGCTATCATGCACTGATCACGTGCTTCAGGAGGCAATAATCAAAGAGCTGAGCAGGCACTAATCACTTGGCTAAGAGGGTACTAATCACGGAGAGGAGCAGGAAATCGTCAAGGAGCTGAGCAAACTGTAATGAAGTGGTTAAGCAGACTCTAAACACGTGACGCAGCAGGCTCTACACCCGTGACTGAGCAGACACAATTTGGGCAGCTCAGCAGACACCAATGGTGCAGCTCAGCAGACACCAATCATGCAGCTCAGCAGGCAATACTCATGAAGCTGAGCAGGCAGGAATCACTCAGCTCAGCAGGCAAAGATCAAGGAGCTGAGCAGACTGCCATAAAGTGGCTAAGCAGACTCTAAACACGTGACTCAGCAGGCTTGACACTCGTGACTGAGCACACACGAATCTTGCAGCCCAGCAGACAATACTCCTGGAGCTGAGCAGGCAGGAATCACGCAGCTCAGCAGACAGTAATCAAGGAGCTGAGCAGGCACGAATCACGCAGCTCAGCAGGCAATAATCCTGGAGCTGAGCAAGCAGGAATCACGCAGCTCAGCAGGCAATAATCAAGAAGCAGAGCAGGCAGGAATCAGGCAGCTCAGCAGCCAATAAGCAAGAAGCTAGCAGTCAGGAATCGCGCAGCTCAGCAGGCAATAATCATGGAGCTGAGCTGGCAGGAATCACGCAACTCAGCAGGCAATACTCACGGACCTGAGCAGGCAGGAATCACGCAACTTAGCAGGCAATAATAATTGGAGCTGAAGGCTGTAATGAACTGGATAAGCAGACTCTAATCACGTGATTCAGCCGGCTCCTCTCTGGGGACTGAGCAGGCACTTATTATGCAGCTCAGCAAGCAAAAATCATGGAGCTGAGCAAGCAGGAATCACGCAGCTCAGCAGGCAATAATCATGGAGCTGAGCAAACAGGAATCACGCAGCTCAGCATGCAATAATCAAGAAGCTGAGCAGGCAGGAATCACGCAGCTCAGCAGGCAATAAATATGGAGCTGAGCAAGCAGGAATCACGCAGCTCAGCAGGCAATAATCAAGAAGCTGAGCAGGCAGGAATCACGCAGCTTAGCAGGCAATAATCATGGAGCTGAGCAGACTGTAATGAAGTGGCTAAGCAGACTCTAATCACGTCACTCAGCCGGCTCCTAACCCGGTCTTGAGCAGGCACTAATCACGCAGCTGAGCAGGGACTAATCACACAGCTGATCAGGCACGAGTCAGGCAGCTGAGCAGGGATTAAGCATGCAGCTGAGCAAGCGCTAATCCCTTGATTCAGCAGACCCTGATCACGTGACTGAGCAGGCCCTGATCACGTGGCTGAGCATGCACTGATCACGTGACTGAGCATGCACTGATCACGTGACTGTGAGGCACTGATCACGTGCCTGAGAGGCACTGATCACGTGACTGAGCATGCACTGATCACGTGACTCAGAGGCACTGATCACGTGACTGAGAGGCGCTGATCACGTGACTGAGGGGCGCTGATCACGTGACTGAGAGGCGCTGATCACGTGGCTATCATGCACTGATCACGTGCTTCAGGAGGCAATAATCAAAGAGCTGAGCAGGCACTAATCACTTGGCTAAGAGGGCACTAATCACGGAGAGGAGCAGGAAATCGTCAAGGAGCTGAGCAAACTGTAATGAAGTGGTTAAGCAGACTCTAAACACGTGACGCAGCAGGCTCTACACCCGTGACTGAGCAGACACAATTTGGGCAGCTCAGCAGACACCAATGGTGCAGCTCAGCAGACACCAATCATGCAGCTCAGCAGGCAATACTCATGAAGCTGAGCAGGCAGGAATCACTCAGCTCAGCAGGCAAAGATCAAGGAGCTGAGCAGACTGCCATAAAGTGGCTAAGCAGACTCTAAACACGTGACTCAGCAGGCTTGACACTCGTGACTGAGCACACACGAATCTTGCAGCCCAGCAGACAATACTCCTGGAGCTGAGCAGGCAGGAATCACGCAGCTCAGCAGACAGTAATCAAGGAGCTGAGCAGGCACGAATCACGCAGCTCAGCAGGCAATAATCCTGGAGCTGAGCAAGCAGGAATCACGCAGCTCAGCAGGCAATAATCAAGAAGCAGAGCAGGCAGGAATCAGGCAGCTCAGCAGCCAATAAGCAAGAAGCTAGCAGTCAGGAATCGCGCAGCTCAGCAGGCAATAATCATGGAGCTGAGCTGGCAGGAATCACGCAACTCAGCAGGCAATACTCACGGACCTGAGCAGGCAGGAATCACGCAACTTAGCAGGCAATAATAATTGGAGCTGAAGGCTGTAATGAACTGGATAAGCAGACTCTAATCACGTGATTCAGCCGGCTCCTCTCTGGGGACTGAGCAGGCACTTATTATGCAGCTCAGCAAGCAAAAATCATGGAGCTGAGCAAGCAGGAATCACGCAGCTCAGCAGGCAATAATCATGGAGCTGAGCAAACAGGAATCACGCAGCTCAGCATGCAATAATCAAGAAGCTGAGCAGGCAGGAATCACGCAGCTCAGCAGGCAATAAATATGGAGCTGAGCAAGCAGGAATCACGCAGCTCAGCAGGCAATAATCAAGAAGCTGAGCAGGCAGGAATCACGCAGCTTAGCAGGCAATAATCATGGAGCTGAGCAGACTGTAATGAAGTGGCTAAGCAGACTCTAATCATGTCACTCAGCCGGCTCCTAACCCGGTCTTGAGCAGGCACTAATCACGCAGCTGAGCAGGGACTAATCACACAGCTGATCAGGCACGAGTCAGGCAGCTGAGCAGGGATTAAGCATGCAGCTGAGCAAGCGCTAATCCCTTGATTCAGCAGACCCTGATCACGTGACTGAGCAGGCCTTGATCACGTGGCTGAGCATGCACTGATCACGTGACTGAGCATGCACTGATCACGTGACTGTGAGGCACTGATCACGTGCCTGAGAGGCACTGATCACGTGACTGAGCATGCACTGATCACGTGACTGAGAGGCACTGATCACGTGCTTCAGGAGGCAATAATCAAAGAGCTGAGCAGGCACTAATCACTTGGCTAAGAGGGTACTAATCACGGAGAGGAGCAGGAAATCGTCAAGGAGCTGAGCAAACTGTAATGAAGTGGTTAAGCAGACTCTAAACACGTGACGCAGCAGGCTCTACACCCGTGACTGAGCAGACACAATTAGGGCAGCTCAGCAGACACCAATGGTGCAGCTCAGCAGACACCAATCATGCAGCTCAGCAGGCAATACTCATGGAGCTGAGCAGGCAGGAATCACTCAGCTCAGCAGGCAAAGATCAAGGAGCTGAGCAGACTGCCATAAAGTGGCTAAGCAGACTCTAAACACGTGACTCAGCAGGCTTGACACCCGTGACTGAGCACACACGAATCTTGCAGCCCAGCAGACAATACTCCTGGAGCTGAGCAGGCAGGAATCACGCAGCTCAGCAGACAGTAATCAAGGAGCTGAGCAGGCACGAATCACGCAGCTCAGCAGGCAATAATCCTGGAGCTGAGCAAGCAGGAATCACGCAGCTCAGCAGGCAATAATCAAGAAGCAGAGCAGGCAGGAATCAGGCAGCTCAGCAGCCAATAAGCAAGAAGCTAGCAGTCAGGAATCGCGCAGCTCAGCAGGCAATAATCATGGAGCTGAGCTGGCAGGAATCACGCAACTCAGCAGGCAATACTCACGGACCTGAGCAGGCAGGAATCACGCAACTTAGCAGGCAATAATAATTGGAGCTGAAGGCTGTAATGAACTGGATAAGCAGACTCTAATCACGTGATTCAGCCGGCTCCTCTCTGGGGACTGAGCAGGCACTTATTATGCAGCTCAGCAAGCAAAAATCATGGAGCTGAGCAAGCAGGAATCACGCAGCTCAGCAGGCAATAATCATGGAGCTGAGCAAACAGGAATCACGCAGCTCAGCATGCAATAATCAAGAAGCTGAGCAGGCAGGAATCACGCAGCTCAGCAGGCAATAAATATGGAGCTGAGCAAGCAGGAATCACGCAGCTCAGCAGGCAATAATCAAGAAGCTGAGCAGGCAGGAATCACGCAGCTTAGCATGCAATAATCATGGAGCTGAGCAGACTGTAATGAAGTGGCTAAGCAGACTCTAATCACGTCACTCAGCCGGCTCCTAACCCGGTCTTGAGCAGGCACTAATCACGCAGCTGAGCAGGGACTAATCACACAGCTGATCAGGCACGAGTCAGGCAGCTGAGCAGGGATTAAGCATGCAGCTGAGCAAGCGCTAATCCCTTGATTCAGCAGACCCTGATCACGTGACTGAGCAGGCCCTGATCACGTGGCTGAGCATGCACTGATCACGTGACTGAGCATGCACTGATCACGTGACTGTGAGGCACTGATCACGTGCCTGAGAGGCACTGATCACGTGACTGAGCATGCACTGATCACGTGACTGAGAGGCACTGATCACGTGACTGAGAGGCGCTGATCACGTGACTGAGGGGCGCTGATCACGTGACTGAGAGGCGCTGATCACGTGGCTATCATGCACTGATCACGTGCTTCAGGAGGCAATAATCAAAGAGCTGAGCAGGCACTAATCACTTGGCTAAGAGGGTACTAATCACGGAGAGGAGCAGGAAATCGTCAAGGAGCTGAGCAAACTGTAATGAAGTGGTTAAGCAGACTCTAAACACGTGACGCAGCAGGCTCTACACCCGTGACTGAGCAGACACAATTTGGGCAGCTCAGCAGACACCAATGGTGCAGCTCAGCAGACACCAATCATGCAGCTCAGCAGGCAATACTCATGAAGCTGAGCAGGCAGGAATCACTCAGCTCAGCAGGCAAAGATCAAGGAGCTGAGCAGACTGCCATAAAGTGGCTAAGCAGACTCTAAACACGTGACTCAGCAGGCTTGACACTCGTGACTGAGCACACACGAATCTTGCAGCCCAGCAGACAATACTCCTGGAGCTGAGCAGGCAGGAATCACGCAGCTCAGCAGACAGTAATCAAGGAGCTGAGCAGGCACGAATCACGCAGCTCAGCAGGCAATAATCCTGGAGCTGAGCAAGCAGGAATCACGCAGCTCAGCAGGCAATAATCAAGAAGCAGAGCAGGCAGGAATCAGGCAGCTCAGCAGCCAATAAGCAAGAAGCTAGCAGTCAGGAATCGCGCAGCTCAGCAGGCAATAATCATGGAGCTGAGCTGGCAGGAATCACGCAACTCAGCAGGCAATACTCACGGACCTGAGCAGGCAGGAATCACGCAACTTAGCAGGCAATAATAATTGGAGCTGAAGGCTGTAATGAACTGGATAAGCAGACTCTAATCACGTGATTCAGCCGGCTCCTCTCTGGGGACTGAGCAGGCACTTATTATGCAGCTCAGCAAGCAAAAATCATGGAGCTGAGCAAGCAGGAATCACGCAGCTCAGCAGGCAATAATCATGGAGCTGAGCAAACAGGAATCACGCAGCTCAGCATGCAATAATCAAGAAGCTGAGCAGGCAGGAATCACGCAGCTCAGCAGGCAATAAATATGGAGCTGAGCAAGCAGGAATCACGCAGCTCAGCAGGCAATAATCAAGAAGCTGAGCAGGCAGGAATCACGCAGCTTAGCAGGCAATAATCATGGAGCTGAGCAGACTGTAATGAAGTGGCTAAGCAGACTCTAATCATGTCACTCAGCCGGCTCCTAACCCGGTCTTGAGCAGGCACTAATCACGCAGCTGAGCAGGGACTAATCACACAGCTGATCAGGCACGAGTCAGGCAGCTGAGCAGGGATTAAGCATGCAGCTGAGCAAGCGCTAATCCCTTGATTCAGCAGACCCTGATCACGTGACTGAGCAGGCCTTGATCACGTGGCTGAGCATGCACTGATCACGTGACTGAGCATGCACTGATCACGTGACTGTGAGGCACTGATCACGTGCCTGAGAGGCACTGATCACGTGACTGAGCATGCACTGATCACGTGACTGAGAGGCACTGATCACGTGCTTCAGGAGGCAATAATCAAAGAGCTGAGCAGGCACTAATCACTTGGCTAAGAGGGTACTAATCACGGAGAGGAGCAGGAAATCGTCAAGGAGCTGAGCAAACTGTAATGAAGTGGTTAAGCAGACTCTAAACACGTGACGCAGCAGGCTCTACACCCGTGACTGAGCAGACACAAATAGGGCAGCTCAGCAGACACCAATGGTGCAGCTCAGCAGACACCAATCATGCAGCTCAGCAGGCAATACTCATGGAGCTGAGCAGGCAGGAATCACTCAGCTCAGCAGGCAAAGATCAAGGAGCTGAGCAGACTGCCATAAAGTGGCTAAGCAGACTCTAAACACGTGACTCAGCAGGCTTGACACCCGTGACTGAGCACACACGAATCTTGCAGCCCAGCAGACAATACTCCTGGAGCTGAGCAGGCAGGAATCACGCAGCTCAGCAGACAGTAATCAAGGAGCTGAGCAGGCACGAATCACGCAGCTCAGCAGGCAATAATCCTGGAGCTGAGCAAGCAGGAATCACGCAGCTCAGCAGGCAATAATCAAGAAGCAGAGCAGGCAGGAATCAGGCAGCTCAGCAGCCAATAAGCAAGAAGCTAGCAGTCAGGAATCGCGCAGCTCAGCAGGCAATAATCATGGAGCTGAGCTGGCAGGAATCACGCAACTCAGCAGGCAATACTCACGGACCTGAGCAGGCAGGAATCACGCAACTTAGCAGGCAATAATAATTGGAGCTGAAGGCTGTAATGAACTGGATAAGCAGACTCTAATCACGTGATTCAGCCGGCTCCTCTCTGGGGACTGAGCAGGCACTTATTATGCAGCTCAGCAAGCAAAAATCATGGAGCTGAGCAAGCAGGAATCACGCAGCTCAGCAGGCAATAATCATGGAGCTGAGCAAACAGGAATCACGCAGCTCAGCATGCAATAATCAAGAAGCTGAGCAGGCAGGAATCACGCAGCTCAGCAGGCAATAAATATGGAGCTGAGCAAGCAGGAATCACGCAGCTCAGCAGGCAATAATCAAGAAGCTGAGCAGGCAGGAATCACGCAGCTTAGCAGGCAATAATCATGGAGCTGAGCAGACTGTAATGAAGTGGCTAAGCAGACTCTAATCACGTCACTCAGCCGGCTCCTAACCCGGTCTTGGGCAGGCACTAATCACGCAGCTGAGCAGGGACTAATCACACAGCTGATCAGGCACGAGTCAGGCAGCTGAGCAGGGATTAAGCATGCAGCTGAGCAAGCGCTAATCCCTTGATTCAGCAGACCCTGATCACGTGACTGAGCAGGCCCTGATCACGTGGCTGAGCATGCACTGATCACGTGACTGAGCATGCACTGATCACGTGACTGTGAGGCACTGATCACGTGCCTGAGAGGCACTGATCACGTGACTGTGCATGCACTGATCACGTGACTGAGAGGCACTGATCACGTGACTGAGAGGCGCTGATCACGTGACTGAGGGGCGCTGATCACGTGACTGAGAGGCGCTGATCACGTGGCTATCATGCACTGATCACGTGCTTCAGGAGGCAATAATCAAAGAGCTGAGCAGGCACTAATCACTTGGCTAAGAGGGTACTAATCACGGAGAGGAGCAGGAAATCGTCAAGGAGCTGAGCAAACTGTAATGAAGTGGTTAAGCAGACTCTAAACACGTGACGCAGCAGGCTCTACACCCGTGACTGAGCAGACACAATTTGGGCAGCTCAGCAGACACCAATGGTGCAGCTCAGCAGACACCAATCATGCAGCTCAGCAGGCAATACTCATGAAGCTGAGCAGGCAGGAATCACTCAGCTCAGCAGGCAAAGATCAAGGAGCTGAGCAGACTGCCATAAAGTGGCTAAGCAGACTCTAAACACGTGACTCAGCAGGCTTGACACTCGTGACTGAGCACACACGAATCTTGCAGCCCAGCAGACAATACTCCTGGAGCTGAGCAGGCAGGAATCACGCAGCTCAGCAGACAGTAATCAAGGAGCTGAGCAGGCACGAATCACGCAGCTCAGCAGGCAATAATCCTGGAGCTGAGCAAGCAGGAATCACGCAGCTCAGCAGGCAATAATCAAGAAGCAGAGCAGGCAGGAATCAGGCAGCTCAGCAGCCAATAAGCAAGAAGCTAGCAGTCAGGAATCGCGCAGCTCAGCAGGCAATAATCATGGAGCTGAGCTGGCAGGAATCACGCAACTCAGCAGGCAATACTCACGGACCTGAGCAGGCAGGAATCACGCAACTTAGCAGGCAATAATAATTGGAGCTGAAGGCTGTAATGAACTGGATAAGCAGACTCTAATCACGTGATTCAGCCGGCTCCTCTCTGGGGACTGAGCAGGCACTTATTATGCAGCTCAGCAAGCAAAAATCATGGAGCTGAGCAAGCAGGAATCACGCAGCTCAGCAGGCAATAATCATGGAGCTGAGCAAACAGGAATCACGCAGCTCAGCATGCAATAATCAAGAAGCTGAGCAGGCAGGAATCACGCAGCTCAGCAGGCAATAAATATGGAGCTGAGCAAGCAGGAATCACGCAGCTCAGCAGGCAATAATCAAGAAGCTGAGCAGGCAGGAATCACGCAGCTTAGCAGGCAATAATCATGGAGCTGAGCAGACTGTAATGAAGTGGCTAAGCAGACTATAATCACGTCACTCAGCCGGCTCCTAACCCGGTCTTGAGCAGGCACTAATCACGCAGCTGAGCAGGGACTAATCACACAGCTGATCAGGCACGAGTCAGGCAGCTGAGCAGGGATTAAGCATGCAGCTGAGCAAGCGCTAATCCCTTGATTCAGCAGACCCTGATCACGTGACTGAGCAGGCCCTGATCACGTGGCTGAGCATGCACTGATCACGTGACTGAGCATGCACTGATCACGTGACTGTGAGGCACTGATCACGTGCCTGAGAGGCACTGATCACGTGACTGAGCATGCACTGATCACGTGACTGAGAGGCGCTGATCACGTGACTGAGGGGCGCTGATCACGTGACTGAGAGGCGCTGATCACGTGGCTATCATGCACTGATCACCTGCTTCAGGAGGCAATAATCAAAGAGCTGAGCAGGCACTAATCACTTGGCTAAGAGGGTACTAATCACGGAGAGGAGCAGGAAATCGTCAAGGAGCTGAGCAAACTGTAATGAAGTGGTTAAGCAGACTCTAAACACGTGACACAGCAGGCTCTACACCCGTGACTGAGCAGACACAATTTGGGCAGCTCAGCAGACACCAATGGTGCAGCTCAGCAGACACCAATCATGCAGCTCAGCAGGCAATACTCATGGAGCTGAGCAGGCAGGAATCACTCAGCTCAGCAGGCAAAGATCAAGGAGCTGAGCAGACTGCCATAAAGTGGCTAAGCAGACTCTAAACACGTGACTCAGCAGGCTTGACACCCGTGACTGAGCACACACGAATCTTGCAGCCCAGCAGACAATACTCCTGGAGCTGAGCAGGCAGGAATCACGCAGCTCAGCAGACAGTAATCAAGGAGCTGAGCAGGCACGAATCACGCAGCTCAGCAGGCAATAATCCTGGAGCTGAGCAAGCAGGAATCACGCAGCTCAGCAGGCAATAATCAAGAAGCAGAGCAGGCAGGAATCAGGCAGCTCAGCAGCCAATAAGCAAGAAGCTAGCAGTCAGGAATCGCGCAGCTCAGCAGTCAATAATCATGGAGCTGAGCTGTCAGGAATCACGCAACTCAGCAGGCAATACTCACGGACCTGAGCAGGCAGGAATCACGCAACTTAGCAGGCAATAATAATTGGAGCTGAAGGCTGTAATGAACTGGATAAGCAGACTCTAATCACGTGATTCAGCCGGCTCCTCTCTGGGGACTGAGCAGGCACTTATTATGCAGCTCAGCAAGCAAAAATCATGGAGCTGAGCAAGCAGGAATCACGCAGCTCAGCAGGCAATAATCATGGAGCTGAGCAAACAGGAATCACGCAGCTCAGCATGCAATAATCAAGAAGCTGAGCAGGCAGGAATCACGCAGCTCAGCAGGCAATAAATATGGAGCTGAGCAAGCAGGAATCACGCAGCTCAGCAGGCAATAATCAAGAAGCTGAGCAGGCAGGAATCACGCAGCTTAGCAGGCAATAATCATGGAGCTGAGCAGACTGTAATGAAGTGGCTAAGCAGACTCTAATCATGTCACTCAGCCGGCTCCTAACCCGGTCTTGAGCAGGCACTAATCACGCAGCTGAGCAGGGACTAATCACACAGCTGATCAGGCACGAGTCAGGCAGCTGAGCAGGGATTAAGCATGCAGCTGAGCAAGCGCTAATCCCTTGATTCAGCAGACCCTGATCACGTGACTGAGCAGGCCCTGATCACGTGGCTGAGCATGCACTGATCACGTGACTGAGCATGCACTGATCACGTGACTGTGAGGCACTGATCACGTGCCTGAGAGGCACTGATCACGAGACTGAGCATGCACTGATCACGTGACTGAGAGGCACTGATCACGTGCTTCAGGAGGCAATAATCAAAGAGCTGAGCAGGCACTAATCACTTGGCTAAGAGGGTACTAATCACGGAGAGGAGCAGGAAATCGTCAAGGAGCTGAGCAAACTGTAATGAAGTGGTTAAGCAGACTCTAAACACGTGACGCAGCAGGCTCTACACCCGTGACTGAGCAGACACAATTAGGGCAGCTCAGCAGACACCAATGGTGCAGCTCAGCAGACACCAATCATGCAGCTCAGCAGGCAATACTCATGGAGCTGAGCAGGCAGGAATCACTCAGCTCAGCAGGCAAAGATCAAGGAGCTGAGCAGACTGCCATAAAGTGGCTAAGCAGACTCTAAACACGTGACTCAGCAGGCTTGACACCCGTGACTGAGCACACACGAATCTTGCAGCCCAGCAGACAATACTCCTGGCGCTGAGCAGGCAGGAATCACGCAGCTCAGCAGACAGTAATCAAGGAGCTGAGCAGGCACGAATCACGCAGCTCAGCAGGCAATAATCCTGGAGCTGAGCAAGCAGGAATCACGCAGCTCAGCAGGCAATAATCAAGAAGCAGAGCAGGCAGGAATCAGGCAGCTCAGCAGCCAATAAGCAAGAAGCTAGCAGTCAGGAATCGCGCAGCTCAGCAGGCAATAATCATGGAGCTGAGCTGGCAGGAATCACGCAACTCAGCAGGCAATACTCACGGACCTGAGCAGGCAGGAATCACGCAACTTAGCAGGCAATAATAATTGGAGCTGAAGGCTGTAATGAACTGGATAAGCAGACTCTAATCACGTGATTCAGCCGGCTCCTCTCTGGGGACTGAGCAGGCACTTATTATGCAGCTCAGCAAGCAAAAATCATGGAGCTGAGCAAGCAGGAATCACGCAGCTCAGCAGGCAATAATCATGGAGCTGAGCAAACAGGAATCACGCAGCTCAGCATGCAATAATCAAGAAGCTGAGCAGGCAGGAATCACGCAGCTCAGCAGGCAATAAATATGGAGCTGAGCAAGCAGGAATCACGCAGCTCAGCAGGCAATAATCAAGAAGCTGAGCAGGCAGGAATCACGCAGCTTAGCAGGCAATAATCATGGAGCTGAGCAGACTGTAATGAAGTGGCTAAGCAGACTCTAATCACGTCACTCAGCCGGCTCCTAACCCGGTCTTGAGCAGGCATTAATCACGCAGCTGAGCAGGGACTAATCACACAGCTGATCAGGCACGAGTCAGGCAGCTGAGCAGGGATTAAGCATGCAGCTGAGCAAGCGCTAATCCCTTGATTCAGCAGACCCTGATCACGTGACTGAGCAGGCCCTGATCACGTGGCTGAGCATGCACTGATCACGTGACTGAGCATGCACTGATCACGTGACTGTGAGGCACTGATCACGTGCCTGAGAGGCACTGATCACGTGACTGAGCATGCACTGATCACGTGACTGAGAGGCACTGATCACGTGACTGAGAGGCGCTGATCACGTGACTGAAGGGCGCTGATCACGTGACTGAGAGGCGCTGATCACGTGGCTATCATGCACTGATCACGTG
Organism: Bos javanicus; assembly: GCF_032452875.1. Lineage (NCBI taxonomy): Eukaryota > Metazoa > Chordata > Mammalia > Artiodactyla > Bovidae > Bos > Bos javanicus. The sequence continues at coordinate 1,642,253 of NW_026893599.1, read as the reverse complement.
CTTCAGGGGGCAATAATCAAAGAGCTGAGCAGGCACTAATCACTTGGCTAAGAGGGTACTAATCACGGAGAGGAGCAGGAAATCGTCAAGGAGCTGAGCAAACTGTAATGAAGTGGTTAAGCAGACTCTAAACACGTGACGCAGCAGGCTCTACACCCGTGACTGAGCAGACACAATTTGGGCAGCTCAGCAGACACCAATGGTGCAGCTCAGCAGACACCAATCATGCAGCTCAGCAGGCAATACTCATGGAGCTGAGCAGGCAGGAATCACTCAGCTCAGCAGGCAAAGATCAAGGAGCTGAGCAGACTGCCATAAAGTGGCTAAGCAGACTCTAAACACGTGACTCAGCAGGCTTGACACCCGTGACTGAGCACACACGAATCTTGCAGCCCAGCAGACAATACTCCTGGAGCTGAGCAGGCAGGAATCACGCAGCTCAGCAGACAGTAATCAAGGAGCTGAGCAGGCACGAATCACGCAGCTCAGCAGGCAATAATCCTGGAGCTGAGCAAGCAGGAATCACGCAGCTCAGCAGGCAATAATCAAGAAGCAGAGCAGGCAGGAATCAGGCAGCTCAGCAGCCAATAAGCAAGAAGCTAGCAGTCAGGATTCGCGCAGCTCAGCAGGCAATAATCATGGAGCTGAGCTGGCTGGAATCACGCAACTCAGCAGGCAATACTCACGGACCTGAGCAGGCAGGAATCACGCAACTTAGCAGGCAATAATAATTGGAGCTGAAGGCTGTAATGAACTGGATAAGCAGACTCTAATCACGTGATTCAGCCGGCTCCTCTCTGGGGACTGAGCAGGCACTTATTATGCAGCTCAGCAAGCAAAAATCATGGAGCTGAGCATGCAGGAATCACGCAGCTCAGCAGGCAATAATCATGGAGCTGAGCAAACAGGAATCACGCAGCTCAGCATGCAATAATCAAGAAGCTGAGCAGGCAGGAATCACGCAGCTCAGCAGGCAATAAATATGGAGCTGAGCAAGCAGGAATCACGCAGCTCAGCAGGCAATAATCAAGAAGCTGAGCAGGCAGGAATCACGCAGCTTAGCAGGCAATAATCATGGAGCTGAGCAGACTGTAATGAAGTGGCTAAGCAGACTCTAATCACGTCACTCAGCCGGCTCCTAACCCGGTCTTGAGCAGGCACTAATCACGCAGCTGAGCAGGGACTAATCACACAGCTGATCAGGCACGAGTCAGGCAGCTGAGCAGGGATTAAGCATGCAGCTGAGCAAGCGCTAATCCCTTGATTCAGCAGACCCTGATCACGTGACTGAGCAGGCCCTGATCACGTGGCTGAGCATGCACTGATCATGTGACTGAGCATGCACTGATCACGTGACTGAGAGGCACTGATCACGTGCCTGAGAGGCACTGATCACGTGACTGAGCATGCACTGATCACGTGACTGAGAGGCACTGATCACGTGACTGAGAGGCGCTGATCACGTGACTGAGGGGCGCTGATCACGTGACTGAGAGGCGCTGATCACGTGGCTATCATGCACTGATCTCGTGCTTCAGGAGGCAATAATCAAAGAGGTGAGCAGGCACTAATCACTTGGCTAAGAGGGCACTAATCACGGAGAGGAGCAGGAAATCGTCAAGGAGCTGAGCAAACTGTAATGAAGTGGTTAAGCAGACTCTAAACACGTGACGCAGCAGGCTCTACACCCGTGACTGAGCAGACACAATTTGGGCAGCTCAGCAGACACCAATGGTGCAGCTCATCAGACACCAATCATGCAGCTCAGCAGGCAATACTCATGGAGCTGAGCAGGCAGGAATCACTCAGCTCAGCAGGCAAAGATCAAGGAGCTGAGCAGACTGCCATAAAGTGGCTAAGCAGACTCTAAACACGTGACTCAGCAGGCTTGACACCCGTGACTGAGCACACACGAATCTTGCAGCCCAGCAGACAATACTCCTGGAGCTGAGCAGGCAGGAATCACGCAGCTCAGCAGACAGTAATCAAGGAGCTGAGCAGGCACGAATCACGCAGCTCAGCAGGCAATAATCCTGGAGCTGAGCAAGCAGGAATCACGCAGCTCAGCAGGCAATAATCAAGAAGCAGAGCAGGCAGGAATCAGGCAGCTCAGCAGCCAATAAGCAAGAAGCTAGCAGTCAGGAATCGCGCAGCTCAGCAGGCAATAATCATGGAGCTGAGCTGGCAGGAATCACGCAACTCAGCAGGCAATACTCACGGACCTGAGCAGGCAGGAATCACGCAACTTAGCAGGCAATAATAATTGGAGCTGAAGGCTGTAATGAACTGGATAAGCAGACTCTAATCACGTGATTCAGCCGGCTCCTCTCTGGGGACTGAGCAGGCACTTATTATGCAGCTCAGCAAGCAAAAATCATGGAGCTGAGCAAGCAGGAATCACGCAGCTCAGCAGGCAATAATCATGGAGCTGAGCAAACAGGAATCACGCAGCTCAGCATGCAATAATCAAGAAGCTGAGCAGGCAGGAATCACGCAGCTCAGCAGGCAATAAATATGGAGCTGAGCAAGCAGGAATCACGCAGCTCAGCAGGCAATTGTCATGCAGATGAGCCGGCAGGAATCACGCAGCTCAGCTGGCAATTGTCTTGCAGATGAGCCGGCAGGAATCACGCAGCTCAGCAGGCCCTGATCACGTGACTCTGCAGGCACTGATCACGTGGCTGATCAAATCCAGATCACGTGACTGAGCATGCACTGATGACCTGGCTGATCGGGCACTGATCACATGGCTCATCATGCACTGATCACGTGTTTATCAGGCAATGATCAGTGACTGACAGGCGCTGATCATGGGACTGTGCACGCACTGATCACGTGGCTATCATGCACTGATCACGTGACTGCGCATGCACTGATGACGTGGCTGTTCGGGCACTGATCACGTGTTTATCAGGCAGTGATCAGTGACTGACAGGCGCTGATCAGGGGACTGTGCACGCACTGATCAGGTGGCTGATCAGGAACTGACCACCTGACCGTGCATGCAGTGATCACGTGGCTGGTCGTTCACTAATCACGTGTTTATCATACGGTGATCACGTGACTGAGAGGCGCTGTTCACGTGACTGTGCCGTCAGTGATCACGTGGCTGATCAGGCACTGATATCGTGAGTGAGCATGCACTGATCATGTGCCGGGAGCCGGGGAGGCATTCCACTCTGGACAAAGGTCATGAGGAAGGAGGCTCGGCATACACAAATGCGGGATCGAGCCTCAGGAGTCCACCCGGATATTCTCGAGCATCTCCCCCCCCAAAAAAACCGGAGTCTGCCTACTGTATTGCTTTGTGCTCTCACCTCTGATTTCACTGGGGGCTGGTCATGCAATGATCACGTAGCTACCATATACTGGTCACGCGACTGATCATGCACAGATCACGTAAATGATCATGCACTGTTCCCGTAACTGATCATGTACTGATCACGTGATTGATCATGCACTGATCACCTGTCTATCATGCACTGCTTATGTGGCTGATCAAACAATGTTCACATAGCTACCATGTACTGGTCACATGACTGATCATGCACTGATCACGTAATTGATCATGCACTGATCAAGTGGCTGATCATACACTGATCACGTGACTGATCATGCACTTTTCACGAGACTCATCATGCACTGATCACGTGGCTATCATGCACTGATCACATGGCTGATCATACACTGATCACGTGACTGATCATGCACTGTTCACGAGACTGATCATGCACTGATCACGTGGATATCATGCACTGATCACGTGTTTGATCATACACTGTTCACGTGTCTGACCATGCACTGCTCACGTGACTGATCATACACTGTTCACGTAACTGATCATGCACTGATCACGTGGATATCATGCACTGATCACGTGGCTGAACATGCACTGTTCACGTGGCTTATCACACACCTGTCACGTGACTGATCATGCACTGATCACGTTGCACTCATGCACTGATCACGTGGCTGATCATATTCTGCTCACGAAACTGATCATGCACACATCAGGTGGCTATAATGCACTTCTCACCTGGCTGGTCATGCAATGTTCACGTAGCTACCATATACTGGTCACGTGACTGATCATGCACTGATCACGTAATTAATCCTGCACTGATCACCTGACTCATCATGCACGGATCACGTGGCTGATCACACAAGTATCACCTGACTGATCATGCACTGATCACGTGGCTATCATGCACTGATCACGTGGCTATCATGCACTGATCACGTGGCTGATCATGCAATGATCACGTAGCTACCATGTACTGGTCACGTGACTGATCATGCACTGATCACGTGACTGATCATGCACTTATCACGTGGCTATCATGCACTGATCACATGGCTGGTCATACACTGATCACGCAGCTACCATGTACTGGTCACGTGACTGATCATGCACTGATGATGTAATTGATCATGCACTGATCATGTGGCTGATCATGCACTAATCACTAGACTGATCATGCACTGATCACGTGACTTATCATGCACTGATCACGTGGCTATCATGCACTGATCACATGGCTGGTCATACACTGATCACGTGCCTGGTCATGCACAGATTACATGACTGATCATGCACTGATCACGTCACTGATCATGCACTGATCACGTGGCTATCATGCACTACTCACGTGGCTGATCATGCAATGATCATGTAGCTACCATGTACCGGTCACGTGACTGATCATAGACCCATCAGGTTACGAATCATGCACTGATCACGTGGCTATCATGCACTGTTCACGTTGCTGATCATACACTGATCACCTGCCTGTTCATGCACAGATCACGTGACTAATCATGAACTGATCACGTAGCAATCATTCACTGATCACCTGGCTGATCATGCACTGCTCACGTGGCTGATCATGCAATGATCACGCAGCTACCATGTACTGGTCACATGACTGATCATGCACTGATCACGTACTTGATCATGCACTGATCACCTGGCTTATCATGCATTGATCATGTGACTCATCATGTGCTGATCATGTTTGGTGTCATACACTGATCATGTGCCTCTGGAGGCAATGAACACAGAGCTGAGTAGGCAGGAATCAGTCAGCAGGCAATAATCATGGAACTCAGCTCTGAGAAATCATGCTGCTCAGCTGGCAATAATCAAGTAGATGAGCAGGCAGGAATTACGCAGCACAGGTGGCAAATGTCAAGGAGATGACAGGCAGGAATCGTGCAGCTCAGCTGGCAATTGTCAAGCAGATGAGCAGACAGTAATCACGCAGCTCAGCAGGCCCTGATCACGTGACTGAGCATGCACTGTTCACGTGGATGATCACACACCTATCACGTGACTGATCATGCACTTATCACGTGGCTCTCATGCACTCATCACGTGATTGCGCATGCACTGATCACATAATTGTATGCACTGATCACGTGGCTATGATGCACTGATGACGTGGCTGATCATGCACTGATCATGTGACTGATCATGCACTGATCACCTGGCTATCTTGCACTGGTCACTTGGCTGATCATACACTCATCACGGGACTGATCATGCACTGATCACAGCGCTATCATGCATTGATTACTTGACTCAACATGCACTGATCACCTGGATGATCATACACTGATCACGTGACTGATCATGCACTGATCATGTGACTGACCATGCACTGATCTCGTTACTGATCATGCACTGATGAGTTGGCAATCATGCACTGATTACTTGGCTGATCATACACTGATCACATGACTGATAATGCACTGATCATCTGGCTATCGTGCACTGATCACGTGGTTGATCATATACTGATCACGAGACTGATCTTGCACTGATCACGTCTGTATCTTGCACTGACCTCCTGACTGCCCATGCAGTGATCACGTGGATAAACATACACTGATCATGTCACAGATCATGCAGTGATCCCGCGGCTATCATGCACTGCTCACGTGGCTGATCATGCAATGATCACGTAGCTACCATGTACTGGTCACGTGAGTGATCATGCACTGATCACGTAATTGATCATACACTGATCAGGTGACTTACCATGCACTGTTCACGTGACTGATCATGCACTTATCACGTGACTGATCATGCACTGATCTCGTTGCTATCATGCACGGTTAACATGGCTGATCATGCAATGATCACGTAGCTACCATGTACTGGTCACGTGACTATCATGCACTGATCACGTAATTGATCATGCACTGATCACGTGGCTGATCATACACTGATCACGAGACTGATCATGCACTGATCACGTGGCTGATCATGCAATGATCACATAGCTAACATATACTGGTCACGCGACTGATCATGCACAGATCACGTAAATGATCATGCACTGTTCCCGTGACTGATCATGTACTGATCACGTGACTGATCATGCACTGATCACGTGGCTGATCATACACTGCTCACGTAGCTGATCATGCACTGATCACGTGTCTATCATGCAGTGCCCACGTGGCTGATCCTGCAATGATCACGTAGCTTACATGTACTGGTCACGTGACTGATCATGCAATGGTAATGTAATTGATCATGCACTGATCACGTTACTGATCATGTACTGATCACGTGATTGATCATGCACTGATCACGTGTCTATCATGCACTGCTTATGTGGCTGATCAAACACTGTTCACATAGCTACCATGTACTGGTCACATGACTGATCATGCACTGATCACGTAATTGATCATGCACTGATCAAGTGGCTGATCATACACTGATCACGTGACTGATCATGCACTCTTCATGAGACTCATCATGCACTGATCACGTGGCTATCATGCACTGATCACATGGCTGATCATACACTGATCACGTGACTGATCATGCACTGTTCACGAGACTGATCATGCACTGATCACGTGGGTAAAATGCACTGATCACGTGTTTGATCATACACTGTTCACGTGTCTGACCATGCACTGCTCACGTGGCTGATCATACACTGTTCACGTAACTGATCATGCACTGATCACGTGGATATCATGCACTGATCACGTGGCTGAACATGCACTGTTCACGTGGCTTATCACACACCTGTCACGTGACTGATCATGCACTGATCACGTTGCACTCATGCACTGATCACGTGGCTGATCATATTCTTCTCACGAAACTGATCATGCACACATCAGGTGGCTATCATGCACTTCTCACCTGGCTGGTCATGCAATGTTCACGTAGCTACCATATACTGGTCACGTGACTGATCATGCACTGATCACGTAATTAATCCTGCACTGATCACCTGACTCATCATGCACTGATCACGTGGCTGATCACACAGGTATCACGTGACTGATCATGCAATGATCACGTGGTTATCATGCACTGATCACGTGGCTATCAGTCACTGATCACGTGGATATCATGCACGGATCACGTGGCTGATCACACACGTATCACGTGACTGATCATGCACTGATCACGTGGCTATCATGCACTGATCACGTGGCTATCATGCACTGATCACATGGTTGATCAGGCAATGATCACGTAGCTACCATGTACTGGTCACGTGACTGATCTTGCACTGATCACGTAATTGATCATGCACTGATCACGTGGCTGATCAAGAACTGATCACGTGGCTATCATGCCCTGCTAACGTGGCTGATCATGAAATGATCACGCAGCTACCATGTGCTGGTCACGTGACTGATCATGCACTGATCATGTGGCTGATCATGCACTGATCACGTGACCTGATCATGCACTGATCACGTGACTGATCATGCACTGATCACATGGCTATCATGCACTGATCACATGGCTGGTCATACACTGATCTCGCAGCTACCATGTACTGGTCACGTGACTGATCATGCACTGATGACGTAATTGATCATGCACTGATCATGTGGCTGATCATGCACTGATCACTAGACTGATCATGCACTGATCACGTGACTTATCATGCACTGATCACGCGGCTATATGCACTGATCACATGGCTGGTCATACACTGATCACGTGCCTGGTCATGCACAGATTACATGACTGATCATGCACTGATCACGTCACTGATCATGCACTGATCACGTGGCTATCATGCACTACTCACGTGGCTGATCATGCAATGATCATGTAGCTACCATGTACCGGTCACGTGACTGATCATAGACCCATCAGGTTACGAATCATGCACTGATCACGTGGCTATCATGCCCTGTTCACGTGGCTGATCATACACTGATCACCTGCCTGGTCATGCACAGTTCACGTGACTAATCATGAACTGATCACGTAGCAATCATTCACTGATCACCTGGCTGATCATGCACTGATCACGTGGCTATCACGCAATGATCACGTGGCTATCATGCACTGATCACGTGGCTGATCATGCACTGATACCGTGACTGAGCATGGACTGATCACATGACTATCATGTAGTGATCACGTGACTTAATGGCGCTGACCATGTGACTGATCATGCGCTGAGCATGTTTGCTATCATACACTGATCATGTGCCTCTGGAGGCAATAAACAAAGAGCTGAGTATGCACGAATCAAACAGTCAGCAGGCAATAATCCTGGAACTCAGCTGTGAGGAATCATGCTGCTCAGCTGGCAATAATCAAGCAGCTGAGCAGGCAGGAACTACACAGCACAGCAGGCAATTGTCAAGCAGATGACAGCAGGAATCATGCAGCTCAGCTGGCAATTGTCTAGCAGATGAGCAGACAGGAATTACGCAGCTCAGCAGGCCCTGATCACGTGACTGATCATGCACTGATCACGTGAATGATCATGCACTTATCACGTGGCTATCATGCACTGATCACATGGCTGGTCATACACTGATCACGCAGCTACCATGTACTGGTCACGTGACTGATCATGCACTGATGATGTAATTGATCATGCACTGATCATGTGGCTGATCATGCACTAATCACTAGACTGATTATGCACTGATCACGTGACTTATCATGCACTGATCACGTGGCTATCATGCACTGATCACATGGCTGGTCATACACTGATCACGTGCCTGGTCATGCACAGATTACATGACTGATCATGCACTGATCACGTCACTGATCATGCACTGATCACGTGGCTATCATGCACTACTCACGTGGCTGATCATGCAATGATCATGTAGCTACCATGTACCGGTCACGTGACTGATCATAGACCCATCAGGTTACGAATCATGCACTGATCACGTGGCTATCATGCACTGTTCACGTTGCTGATCATACACTGATCACCTGCCTGTTCATGCACAGATCACGTGACTAATCATGAACTGATCACGTAGCAATCATTCACTGATCACCTGGCTGATCATGCACTGCTCACGTGGCTGATCATGCAATGATCACGCAGCTACCATGTACTGGTCACATGACTGATCATGCACTGATCACGTACTTGATCATGCACTGATCACCTGGCTTATCATGCATTGATCATGTGACTCATCATGTGCTGATCATGTTTGGTGTCATACACTGATCATGTGCCTCTGGAGGCAATGAACACAGAGCTGAGTAGGCAGGAATCAGTCAGCAGGCAATAATCATGGAACTCAGCTCTGAGAAATCATGCTGCTCAGCTGGCAATAATCAAGTAGATGAGCAGGCAGGAATTACACAGCACAGGTGGCAAATGTCAAGGAGATGACAGGCAGGAATCGTGCAGCTCAGCTGGCAATGTCAAGCAGATGAGCAGACAGTAATCACGCAGCTCAGCAGGCCCTGATCACGTGACTGAGCATGCACTTATCACGTGGCTCTCATGCACTCATCACGTGATTGCGCATGCACTGATCACATAATTGTATGCACTGATCACGTGGCTATGATGCACTGATGACGTGGCTGATCATGCACTGATCATGTGACTGATCATGCACTGATCACCTAGCTATCTTGCACTGGTCACTTGGCTGATCATACACTCATCACGGGACTGATCATGCACTGATCACGGCGCTATCATGCATTGATGACTTGACTCAACATGCACTGATCACCTGGATGATCATACACTGATCACGTGACTGATCATGCACTGATCATGTGACTGACCATGCACTGATCTCGTTACTGATCATGCACTGATGAGTTGGCAATCATGCACTGATTACTTGGCTGATCATACACTGATCACATGACTGATAATGCACTGATCATCTGGCTATCGTGCACTGATCACGTGGTTGATCATATACTGATCATGAGACTGATCTTGCACTGATCACGTCTGTATCTTGCACTGACCTCCTGACTGCCCATGCAGTGATCACGTGGATAAACATACACTGATCATGTCACAGATCATGCAGTGATCCCGCGGCTATCATGCACTGCTCACGTGGCTGATCATGCAATGATCACGTAGCTACCATGTACTGGTCACGGGAGTGATCATGCACTGATCACGTAATTGATCATACACTGATCAGGTGACTTATCATGCACTGTTCACGTGACTGATCATGCACTTATCACGTGACTGATCAAGCACTGATCTCGTTGCTATCATGCACGGTTAACATGGCTGATCATGCAATGATCACGTAGCTACCATGTACTGGTCACGTGACTATCATGCACTGATCACGTAATTGATCATGCACTGATCACGTGGCTGATCATACACTGATCACGAGACTGATCATGCACTGATCACGTGGCTGATCATGCAATGATCACATAGCTAACATATACTGGTCACGCGACTGATCATGCACAGATCACGTAAATGATCATGCACTGTTCCCGTGACTGATCATGTACTGATCACGTGACTGATCATGCACTGATCACGTGGCTGATCATACACTGCTCACGTAGCTGATCATGCACTGATCACGTGTCTATCATGCAGTGCCCACGTGGCTGATCCTGCAATGATCACGTAGCTTACATGTACTGGTCACGTGACTGATCATGCAATGGTAACGTAATTGATCATGCACTGATCACGTTACTGATCATGTACTGATCACGTGATTGATCATGCACTGATCACGTGTCTATCATGCACTGCTTATGTGGCTGATCAAACACTGTTCACATAGCTACCATGTACTGGTCACATGACTGATCATGCACTGATCACGTAATTGATCATGCACTGATCAAGTGGCTGATCATACACTGATCACGTGACTGATCATGCACTCTTCACGAGACTCATCATGCACTGATCACGTGGCTATCATGCACTGATCACATGGCTGATCATACACTGATCACGTGACTGATCATGCACTGTTCACGAGACTGATCATGCACTGATCACGTGGGTAAAATGCACTGATCACGTGTTTGATCATACACTGTTCATGTGTCTGACCATGCACTGCTCACGTGGCTGATCATACACTGTTCACGTAACTGATCATGCACTGATCACGTGGATATCATGCACTGATCACGTGGCTGAACATGCACTGTTCACGTGGCTTATCACACACCTGTCACGTGACTGATCATGCACTGATCACGTTGCACTCATGCACTGATCACGTGGCTGATCATATTCTTCTCACGAAACTGATCATGCACACATCAGGTGGCTATCATGCACTTCTCACCTGGCTGGTCATGCAATGTTCACGTAGCTACCATATACTGGTCACGTGACTGATCATGCACTGATCACGTAATTAATCCTGCACTGATCACCTGACTCATCATGCACTGATCACGTGGCTGATCACACAGGTATCACGTGACTGATCATGCAATGATCACGTGGTTATCATGCACTGATCACGTGGCTATCAGTCACTGATCACGTGGATATCATGCACGGATCACGTGGCTGATCACACACGTATCACGTGACTGATCATGCACTGATCACGTGGCTATCATGCACTGATCACGTGGCTATCATGCACTGATCACATGGTTGATCAGGCAATGATCACGTAGCTACCATGTACTGGTCACGTGACTGATCTTGCACTGATCACGTAATTGATCATGCACTGATCACGTGGCTGATCAAGAACTGATCACGTGGCTATCATGCCCTGCTAACGTGGCTGATCATGAAATGATCACGCAGCTACCATGTGCTGGTCACGTGACTGATCATGCACTGATCCTGTGGCTGATCATGCACTGATCACGTGACCTGATCATGCACTGATCACGTGACTGATCATGCACTGATCACATGGCTATCATGCACTGATCACATGGCTGGTCATACACTGATCTCGCAGCTACCATGTACTGGTCACGTGACTGATCATGCACTGATGACGTAATTGATCATGCACTGATCATGTGGCTGATCATGCACTGATCACTAGACTGATCATGCACTGATCACGTGACTTATCATGCACTGATCACGCGGCTATCATGCACTGATCACATGGCTGGTCATACACTGATCACGTGCCTGGTCATGCACAGATTACATGACTGATCATGCACTGATCACGTCACTGATCATGCACTGATCACGTGGCTATCATGCACTACTCACGTGGCTGATCATGCAATGATCATGTAGCTACCATGTACCGGTCACGTGACTGATCATAGACCCATCAGGTTACGAATCATGCACTGATCACGTGGCTATCATGCCCTGTTCACGTGGCTGATCATACACTGATCACCTGCCTGGTCATGCACAGTTCACGTGACTAATCATGAACTGATCACGTAGCAATCATTCACTGATCACCTGGCTGATCATGCACTGATCACGTGGCTATCACGCAATGATCACGTGGCTATCATGCACTGATCACGTGGCTGATCATGCACTGATACCGTGACTGAGCATGGACTGATCACATGACTATCATGTAGTGATCACGTGACTTAATGGCGCTGACCATGTGACTGATCATGCGCTGAGCATGTTTGCTATCATACACTGATCATGTGCCTCTGGAGGCAATAAACAAAGAGCTGAGTATGCACGAATCAAACAGTCAGCAGGCAATAATCCTGGAACTCAGCTGTGAGGAATCATGCTGCTCAGCTGGCAATAATCAAGCAGCTGAGCAGGCAGGAACTACACAGCACAGCAGGCAATTGTCAAGCAGATGACAGCAGGAATCATGCAGCTCAGCTGGCAATTGTCTAGCAGATGAGCAGACAGGAATTACGCAGCTCAGCAGGCCCTGATCACGTGACTGAGCATGCACTGTTCACGTGGCTGATCATACACTGATCACGTGATTGATCATGCACTGATCACTTGGATATCATGCACTGATCACGTGGCTGATCATACAGTGTTCACGTGTCTGACCATGCACTGATCACATGGCTGATCATACACTGCTCACGTAACTGATCATGCACTGATCACGTAATTGATCATGCACTGATCACGTGGCTGATCATGCACTGAACACGGGACTGATCATGCACTGATCACGTGACTGATCATGCACTGATCACGTGGCTATCATGCACTGCTCACGTGGCTGATCATGCAATGATCACGCAGCTACCATATACTGGTCACATGACTGATCATGCACTGATCATCTGGCTATCGTGCACTCATTAACTGGCTATCGTGCACTGATCACGTGGTTGATCATACACTGATCACGAGACTGATCTTGCACTGATCACGTCTGTATCTTGCACTGATCTCCTGAGTGCCCATGCAGTGATCACGTGGATAAACATACACTGATCATGTCACAGATCATGCAGTGATCACGCGGCTATCATGCACTGCTCACGTGGCTGATCATGCAATGATCACGGAGTTACCATATACTGGTCACGTGAGTGATCATGCACTGATCACGTAATTAATCATACACTGATCAGGTGACTTATCATGCACTGTTCACGTGACTGATCATGCACTGATCACGTGACTGATCATGCACTGATCTCGTTGCTATCATGCACAGTTCACATGGCTGATCATGCAATGATCACGTGACTGATCATGCACTGATCACGTGGCTGATCATGCAATGATCACGTAGCTACCATGTACTGGTCACGTGACTGATCATGCAATGATCACGTAGCTACCATGTACTGGTCACGTGACTGATCATGCACTGATCACGTAATTGATCATGTACTGATCACGTGGCTGATCATGCACTAATCTCGTGACTGGTCATGCACTGATCACGTGGCTGATCATGCACTGATCACGTGACTGATCATGCACACATCACGTGGCTATCATGAACTGCTCACGTGGCTGGTCATGCAATGATCACGTAGCTACCATATAATGGTCCCGCGACTGATCATGCACAGATCACGTAAATGATCATGCACTGTTCCCGTGACTGATCATGTACTGATCACGTGATTGATCATGCACTGATCACGTGTCTATCATGCACTGCTTATGTGGCTGATCAAACAATATTCACATAGCTACCATGTACTGGTCACATGACTGATCATGCACTGATCACGTAATTGATCATGCACTGATCAAGTGGCTGATCATACACTGATCACGTGACTGATCATGCACTCTTCACGAGACTCATCATGCACTGATCACGTGGCTATCATGCACTGATCACATGGCTGATCATACACTGATCACGTGACTGATCATGCACTGTTAACGAGACTGATCATGCACTGATCACGTGGATATCATGCACTGATCACGTGTTTGATCATACACTGTTCACGTGTCTGACCATGCACCGCTCACGTGGCTGATCATACACTGTTCACGTAACTGATCATGCACTGATCACGTGGATATCATGCACTGATCACGTGGCTGAACATGCACTGTTCACGAGGCTTATCACACACCTCTCACGTGACTGATCTTGCACTGATCACGTTGCACTCATGCACTGATCACGTGGCTGATCATATTCTGCTCACGAAACTGATCATGCACACATCAGGTGGCTATCATGCACTTCTCACCTGGCTGGTCATGCAATGTTCACGTAGCTAACATATACTCGTCACGTGACTGATCATGCACTGATCACGTAATTAATCCTGCACTGATCACCTGACTCATCATGCACTGATCACGTGGCTGATCACACTCGTATCACGTGACTGATCATGCACTGATCACGTGGTTATCATGCACTGATCACGTGGCTATCATTCACTGATCACGTGGATATCATGCACGGATCACGTGGCTGATCACACACGTATCACGTGACTGATCATGCACTGACCACGTGGCTATCATGTACTGATCACGTGGCTATCATGCACTGATCACGTGGCTGATCATGCAATGATCACGTAGCTACCATGTACTGGTCATGTGACTGATCATGCACTGATCATGTGGCTGATCATACACTGTTCACGTGTCTGACCATGCACTGATCACATGGCTGATCATACATTGCTCACGTAACTGATCATGCACTGATCACGTAATTGATCATGCACTGATCACGTGGCTGATCATGCAATGATCATGTAGCTACCATGTACTGATCCCGTGAGTGACCATGCACTGATCACGTAATTGATCATGCACTGATCACGTGGCTGATCATGCACTGAACACGGGACTGATCATGCACTGATCACGTGACTGATCATGAACTGATCACGTGGCTATCATGCACTGCTTACGTGGCTGATCATGCAAGGATCACGCAGCTACCATATACTGGTCACATGACTGATCATGCACTGATCACATAATTGATCATTCACTGATCACCTGACTTATCATGCATTGATCATGTGACTGATCATGTGCTGATCATGTTTCGTGTCACACGGTGATCATGTGCCTCTGGAGGCAAACAACATGGAGCTGAGTAGGCAGGAATCAGTCAGCAGGCTATAATCATGGAACTCACCTCTGAGAAATCATGCTGCTCAGCTGGCAATAATCAAGTAGATGAGCAGGCAGGAATTATGCAGCACAGGTGGCAATTGTCAAGGAGATGACAGGCAGGAATCGTGCAGCTCAGCTGGCAATTGTCAAGCAGATGAGCACACGGTAATCACGCAGCTCAGCAGGCCCTTATCACGTGACTGAGCATGCACCCTTCACGTGGCTGATCACACACCTATCACGTGAATAAATATGCACTGATCACGTGGCTCTCATGCACTGATCAGGTGATTGGGCATGCACTGTTCATGTAAATGTATGCACTGCTTACGTGGCTATCATGCACTAATGACGTGGCTGATCATGCACGGATCACGTAGCTATCTTGCACTGATCACTTGGCTGATCATACACTCATCACGGACTGATCGTGCACTGATCACGGCGCTATCATGCATTGTCTACATGACTCCACATGCACTGATCACGTGGATGATCATGCACTGATCACCTGACTGACCATGCACTGATCACGTGACTGATCATGCACTGGTCACGTGGGTGATCATGCACTGATCACATAATTGATCATGCACTGATCATTTGGCTGATCATGCACTGATCACGTGGCTGATCATACACTGATCACGTGACTGATCATGCACTGATCACGTGGCTGATCATGCACTGATCACTTGGCTGGTCATACACTGATCACATGACTGATCATGCACTGTTCACGAGACTGATCATGTACTGATCACGTGACTATCATGCACTGATTACGTAATTGATCATGCACTATTAACGTGGCTGATCATGCAATGATCACGTGCCTGACCATGCACTGATCACGTGACTGATCATCCACTGATCAGTTGGCTATCATGCACTTATTACTTGGCTGATCATACAATGATCACGTGACTGATAATGCAATGATCATCTGGCTATCATGCACTCATTACCTGGCTATCGTGCACTGATCACGTGGTTGATCATACACTGATAACGAGACTGATCATGCACTGATCACGTCTATATCATGTACTGATCACATGATTGCCCATGCACTGATCACCCAGATGATCATACACTGATCATGTGACAGATCATGCACTGATCACGTGGCTATCATGCACTGCTCACGCGGCCGTTCATGCAATGATCACATAGCTACCATGTACTGGTCACGTGATGATCATGCACTGATCACGTAATTGATCATGCACTGATCAGTTGACTTATCATGCAGTGTTCACGTGAGTGATCATGCACTGATCACGTGACTGATCATGCACTGATCTCGTGGCTATCATGCACGGCTAATGTGGCTGATCATGCAATGATCACCTAGCTACCATATACTGGCACTAATCATGCACTGATCACGTAATTATCATGCACTGATCATGTGGGATCATGCACTGATCACGTGGCTGATCATCCACTGATCACGTGACTGATCATGCACTGATCACGTGACTGATCATGCACTGATCACGTGGCTATCATGCACTGATAACTTGGCTGGTCATACACTGATCACGTGCCTGGTCATGCACAGATTACATGACTGATCATGGACTGAACACATGACTGATCATGCACTGATCACGTGGCTATCATGCACTACTCCGTGGCTGATCATGCAATGATCATGTAGCTACCATGTACCGTTCAGGTGACTGATCATACACCCATTAGGTGACGGATCATACACTGATCACCTGCCTGGTCATGCACAGATCACGTGACAAATCATGAACTGATCACATAGCTATCATGAACTGATCACCTGGCTGATCATGCACTGATCACGTGACTTCTCATGCACTGATCACGTGGCTGATCATGCAATGATCACGCAGCTACCATGTACTGGTCACATGACTGTTCATGCACTGATCACCTAATTGATCATGCACTGATCACCTACCTTATCATGCATTGATTATGTGATTCATCATGTGCTGATCATGTTTGATGTCATACACTGCTCATGTGCCTCTGGAGGCAATGAACAAGAGCTGAGTAGGCAGGAATAAGTAGGAAATAATCATGGAACTCAGCTCTGAGAAATCATGCTGCTCAGCTGGCAATAATCAAGTAGATGAGCAGGCAGGAATTATGCAGCACAGGTGGCAATTGTCAAGGAGATGACAGGCAGGAATCGTACAGCTCAGCTGGCAATTGTCAAGCAGATGAGCAGACAGTAATCACGCAGCTCAGCAGGCCCTGATCACGGGACTGAGCATGCACTGTTCACGTCGCTGATCACACACCTATCACGTGAATGATCATGCACTGATCATGTGGCTCTCATGCACAGATCACGTGATTGTGCATGCACTGATCACGTAATTGTATGCACTGCTCGTGTGGCTATCATGCACTGATGACGTGGCTGATCATGCACTGATCATGTGACTGATCATGCACTGATCACGTAGCTATCTTGCACTGGTCACTTGGCTGATCATACAATCATCATGGGACTGATCGTCCACTGATTGCGGCGCTATCATGCATTGACTACATGACTCCACATGCACTGATCACGTGCATGATCATGCACTGATCACGTGACTACATGCACTGATCACGTGGCTATAATGCACTGATCAATTGGCTGGATATACACTGATCACGTACCTGGTCATGCACTGATCATGTGGCTATCATGCACTGCTCACGTGGCTGGTCATGCAATGATCACGTAGCTACCATGTACTGGTCACGCGACTGATCATGCACAGATCACTAAATATCATGCACTGTTCTCGTGACTGATCATGTACTGATCACGTGAATGATCATGCACTGACCACGTGGCTATCATGCTCTCCTCACGTGGGTGATCATGCAATGATCACGTAGCAATCATGTACTGGTCACCTGACTGATCATGCACTGATCATGTAATTGATCCAGCACTGATCACCTGGCTATCATGCACTGATCACGTGACTGTCACGCACTGATCACTTGACTGATCATGCACTGATCACGTGGCTATAATGCCCTGAGTACGTGGCTGATCATACACTTTTCACGTGCCTATCATGCACAGATCACGTGACTAATCATGAACTTATCACGTGGCTATAATGCACTGATCACGTGGCTGATCATACACTGTTCAAGTTCCTGGTCGTGCACAGATCACGTGACTAATGATGAACTGATCACGGGGCTATAATTCACTGATCACGTGGATATCATGCACTATTACGTGCCTGTCATGCACAGATCACGTGACTACACATGAACTGATCACGTAGGTATCATGCACTGATCACGTGGCTGATCATACACTGTTCACGTGTCTGATCATGCACTGATCACGTGGCTGATCATACACTGCTCACGTAGCTGATCATGCACTGATCACGTGTCTATCATGCAGTGCTCACGTGGCTGATCCTGCAATGATCACGTAGCTACATGTACTGGTCACGTGACTGATCATGCAATGGTAACGTAATTGATCATGCACTGATCACGTGACTGATCATGTACTGATCACGTGATTGATCATGCACTGATCACGTGTCTATCATGCACTGCTTACGTGGCTGATCATACAATGTTCACATAGCTACCATGTACTGGTCACATGACTGATCATGCACTGATCACGTAATTTATCATGCACTGATCAAGTGGCTGATCATACACTGATCACGTGACTGATCATGCACTCTTCACGAGACTCATCAGGCACTGATCACGTGGCTATCATGCACTGATCACGTGGCTGATCATACACTGATCAGTGACTGATCATGCACTGTTCACGAGACTGATCATGCACTGATCACGTGGATATCATGCACTGATCACGTGTTTGATCATACACTGTACACATGTCTGACCATGCACTGCTTACGTGGCTGATCATACACTGTTCACGTAACTAATCATGCACTGATCACGTGGATATCATCACTGATCACGTGGCTGAACATGCACTGTTCACGTGGCTTATCACACACCTGTCACGAGACTGATCATGCACTGATCACGTGGCTACCATGCACTGATCACGTGGCTGATCATACTCTGCTCACGTAACTGATCATGCACAAATCAGGTGGCTATCATGCACTTCTCACCTGGCTGGTCATGCAATGTTCACGTAGCTACCATATAATGGTCACGTGACTGATCATGCACAGATCACGTAAATGATCATGCACTGTTCACGTGACTGATCATGTACTGATCACGTGACTGATCATGCACTGATCACGTGGCTATCATGCACTGCTCACGTGGCTGATCATGCAATGTTCACGTAGCAACCATGTACTGGTCACGTGACTGATCATGCACTGATCACGTAATTAATCCTGCACTGATCACCTGACTATCATGCACTGATCACGTGGCTGTTCACACGTATCACGTGACTGATCATGCACTGATCACGTGGTTATCATACACTGATCACGTGGCTATCATTCACTGATCACGTGGATATCATGCAGTGATCACGTGACTAATCATGCACTGATCACGTATCTATCATGCACTGATCACGTGACTATCATGCACTGATCACGTGGCTGATCATGCAATGATCACGTAGCTACCATCTACTGGTCACGTGATTGATCATGCACTGATCATGTGGCTGATCATGCACTGATACGTGGCTGATCATGCAATGATCACGTGGCTGATCATGCACTGATCACGTGGCTATCATGCACTGATCACTTGGCTGGTCATACACTGATCATGCAGCTACCATGTACTGGTCACGTGACTGATCATGCACTGATCATGTGGCTGATCATGCACTGATCACGTGACTGATCATGCACTGATCACGTGACTTATCATGTACTGTTCACGTGGCTATCATGCACTGATCACATGGCTGGTCATACACTGATCACGTGCCTGTTCATGCACAGATTACATGACTGATCATGCACTCATCACGTCACTGATCATGCACTGATCACGTGGCTATCATCCTCTACTCACGTGGCTGATCATGCAATGATCATGTAGCTACCATGTACCGGTCACGTGACTGATCATACACCCATCAGGTGGCTGATCATGCATTGATCACGTGGCTATCATGCACTGTTCACCTGGCTGATCATACACTGATCACCTGCCTGTTCATGCACAGATCACGTGACAAATCATGAACTGATCACGTAGCAATCATTCACTGATCACCTGGCTGATCATGCACTGATCACATGGCTATCATGCAATGATCACGTGCCTATAATGCACTGATCACTTGGCTGATCATGCACTGATACCGTGACTGAGCATGGACTGATCACATGACTATCATGTAGCGATCACGTGACTTAATGGCACTGACCATGTGACTGATCATACGCTGAGCATGTTTGCTATCATACACTGATCATGTGCCTCTGGAGGCAATAAACAAAGAGCTGAGTAGGCACGAATCAAACAGTCAGCAGGCAAAATCATGGAACTCAGCTGTGAGGAATCATGCTGCTCAGCTGCAATAATCAAGCAGCTGAGCAGGCAGGAATTACACAGCACAGCTGGCAATTGTCAAGCATATGACAGGCAGGAATCGTGCAGCTCAGCTGGCAATTGTCAAGCAGATGAGCAGACAGTAATCACGCAGCTCAGCAGGCCCTGATCACGTGATTGATCATGCACTCATCACTTGGATATCATGCACTGATCACGTGGCTAATCATACACTGTTCACGGGTCTGACCATGCACTGATCACGTGGCTGATCATACACTGCTCACGTAACTGTCATGCACTGATCACGTAATTGATCATGCACTGATCACGTAGCTGATCATGCAATGATCACGTAGCTTCCATGTACTGGTCCCGTGAGTGATCATGCACTGATCATGTAATTGATCATGCACTGATCACGTACTGATCATGCACTGAACACTTGGCTGGTCATACACTGATCACGTGACTGATCATGCACTGATCACGTGGCTATCATGCACTGCTCCGTGGCTGATCATGCACTGATCACGTAATTGATCATGCACTATTAACGTGGCTGATCATGCAATGATCACGTGCCTGACCATGCACTGATCACGTGACTGATCATCCACTGATCAGTTGGCTATCATGCACTGATTACTTGGCTGATCATACAATGATCACGTGACTGATAATGCACTGATCATCTGGCTATCATGCACTCATTACCTGGCTATCGTGCACTGATCATGTGGTTGATCATACACTGATCACGAGACTGATCATGCACTGATCACGTCTATATCATGCACTGATCACATGAATGCCCATGGACTGATCACCCGGATGATCATACACTCATCATGTGACAGATTATGCACTGATCACGTGGCTATCATGCACTGCTCACGCGGCTGTTCATGCAATGATCACGTAGCTACCATGTACTGGTCACGTGATGATCATGCACTGATCACGTAATTGATCATGCACTGATCAGTTGACTTATCATGCACTGTTCACGTGATGATCATGCACTGATCACGTGACTGATCATGCACTGATCTCGTGACTATGATGCACGGCTCATGTGGCTGATCATGCAATGATCACTAGCTACCATATACTGGTCACGTGACTGATCATGCACTGATCACGTAATTGTTCATGCACTGATCATGTGGCTGATCATGCACTGATCACGTGGCTGATCATCCACTGATCACGTGACTGATCATGCACTGATCACGTGACTAATCATGCACTGATCACGTGGCTATCATGCACTGATAACTTGGCTGGTCATACACTGATTACGTGCCTGTCATGCACAGATTACATGACTGATCATGCACTGAACACATGACTGATCATGCACTGATCACGTGGCTATCATGCACTACTCACGTGGCTGATCATGCAATGATCATGTAGCTACCATGTACCGGTCAGGTGACTGATCATACACCCATTAGGTGACGGATCATACACTGATCACCTGCCTGGTCATCTACAGATCACGTGACAAATCATGAACTGATCACGTAGCTATCATAAACTGATCACCTGGCTGATCATGCACGGATCACGTGGCTGATCATGCACTGATACGTGACTGAGCATGGACTGATCACATGACTATCATGTAGTGATCACGTGACTTAATGGCGCTGATCATGTGACTGATCATGCGCTGATCATGTTTGCTTTCATACACTGATCATGTGCCTCTGGAGGCAATAAACAAAGAGCTGAGTAGGCACGAATCAAACAGTCAGCAGGCAATAATCATGGAACTCAGCTGTGAGGAATCATGCTGCTCAGCTGGCAAAATCAAGCAGCTGAGCAGGCAGGAATTCGCAGCACAGCTGGCAATTGTCAAGCAGATGACAGGCAGGAATCGTGCAGCTCAGCTGGCAATTGTCAAGCAGATGAGCAGACAGTAATCACGCAGCTCAGCAGGCCTTATCACGTGACTGAGCATGCACTAATCACGTGAATCATGCTGCTCAGCTGGCAATAATCAAGCAGCTAGCAGGCAGGAATTACACTGCACAGCTGGCAATTGTCAAGCAGATGACAGACAGGAATCGTGCAGCTCAGCTGGCAATTGTCAAGCAGATGAGCAGACAGTAATCATGCAGCTCAGCAGGCCCTGATCACGTGACTGAGCATGCACTGTTCACGTGGCTGACCATACACTGATCACGTGATTGATCATGCACTGATCACTTGGATATCATGCACTGATCACGTGGCTGATCATACACTGTTCACGTGTCTGACCATGCCCTGATCACGTGGCTGATCATACACTGCTCACGTAACTGATCATGCACTGATTATGTGGCTATCATGCACTGAATACGTGGCTGAACATACACTGTTCACATGGCTGATCACATACCTGTCACGTGACATCTCATGCACTGATCACGTGGCACTCATGCACTGATCACGTGGCTGATCATACTCTGCTCACGTAACTGATCATGCACACATCACGTGGCTATCATGCACTGCTCACGTGGTTCGTCATTGAATGATCACGAAGCTACCATATACTGGTCACGTGACTGATCATGCACAGATCACGTAAATGATCATGCACTGTTCACGTGACTGATCATGTACTGATCACGTGACTGATAATGCACTGATCACGTGGCTATCATGCTCTGCTCCGTGGCTGATCATGCAACGATCACGTAGCAACCATGTACTGGTCTCGTGACTGATCATGCACTGATCACGTAATAGATCCTGCACTGATCACGTGGCTCATCACGCACTGATCCGGTGGCTGATCACACACGTATCACGTGACTTATCATGTACAGATCACGTGACTAATCATGAAGTGATCACGTGGCTATCATGCACTGATAACGTGGCTGATCACACACGTATCACGTGACTGATCATGCACTGATCACGTGGCTATCATGCACTGCTCACGTGGCTATCATGCACTGATATCATGCACTGGTCACGTGGCTGATCACACACGTACACGTGACTGATCATGCACTGATCACGTGGCTATCATGCACAGATCACGTGGCTGAACATGCAATGATCACGTAGCTACCATGTACTGGTCATGTGACTGATCAAGCACTGATCACGTGGCTGATCATGCACTGATCACGTGACTGATCATGCACTGATCACGTGGCTGGTCATGCATTGATTATGTGATTCATCATGTGCTGATCATGTTTGATGTCATACACTGCTCATGTGCCTCTGGAGGCAATGAACAAGAGCTGAGTAGGCAGGAATCAGTAGGCAATAATCATGGAACTCAGCTCTGAGAAATCATGCTGCTCAGCTGGCAATAATCAAGTAAATGAGCAGGCAGGAATTATGCAGCACAGGTGGCAATTGTCAAGGAGATGACAGGCAGGAATCGTACACCTCAGCTGGCAATTGTCAAGCAGATGAGCAGACAGTAATCACGCAGCTCAGCAGGCCCTGATCATGTGACTGAGCATGCACTGTTCACGTCGCTGATCACACACCTATCACGTGAATGATCATGCACTGATCACGTGGCTCTCATGCACAGATCACGTGATTGTGCATGCACTGATCACGTAATTGTATGCACTGCTCACGTGGCTCTCATGCACTGATGACGTGGCTGATCATGCACTGATCATGTGACTGATCATGCACTGATCACGTAGCTATCTTGCACTGGTCACTTGGCTGATCATACAATCATCACGGGACTGATCGTCCACTGATTGCGGCGCTATCATGCATTGACTACATGACTCCACATGCACTGATCACGTGCATGATCATGCACTGGTCACCTGACTGACCATGCACTGATCACGTGACTGATCATGCACTGATCACGTGGCTATAATGCACTGATCAATTGGCAGGTCATACACTGTTCATGTGCCTGGTCATGCACTGATCATGTGGCTGATCATGCACTGCTCACGTGGCTGGTCATGGAATGATCACGTAGCTACCATATACTGTTCACGCGACTGATCATGCACAGATCACTAAATGATCATGCACTGTTCCGTGACTGATCATGTACTGATCACGTGACTAATCATGCACTGACAACGTGGCTATCATGCTCTCCTCACGTGGGTGATCATGCAATGATCACGTAGCAACCATGTACTGGTCACCTGACTGATCATGCACTGATCATGTAATTGATCCAGCACTGATCATCTGGCTCATCATGCACTGATCACGTGACTGTTCATGCACTGATCACTTGACTGATCATGCACTGATCACGTGGCTATAATGCCCTGAGTACGTGGCTGATCATACACTTTTCACGTGCCTGGTCATGCACAGATCACGTGACTAATCATGAACTGATCACGGGGCTATAATTCACTGATCACGTGGATATCATGCACTGATTACGTGCCTCTCATGCACAGATCACGTGACTACACATGAACTGATCACGTAGGTATCATGCACTGATCACGTGGCTGATCATACACTGTTCACGTGTCTGATCATGCACTGATCACATGGCTGATCATACACTGCTCACGTAGCTGATCATGCACTGATCACGTGTCTATCATGCAGTGCTCACGTGGCTGATTCTGCAATGATCACGTAGCTTACATGTACTGGTCACGTAACTGATCATGCAATGGTAACGTAATTGATCATGCACTGATCACGTGACTGATCATGTACTGATCACGTGATTGATCATGCACTGATCACGTGTCTATCATGCACTGCTTACGTGGCTGATCATACAATGTTCACATAGCTACCATGTACTGGTCACATGACTGATCATGCACTGATCACGTAATTGATCATGCACTGATCAAGTGGCTGATCATACACTGATCACGTGACTGATCATGCACTCTTCACGAGACTCATCATGCACTGATCACGTGGCTATCATGCACTGATCACGTGGCTGATCATACACTGATCACGTGACTGATCATGCACTGTTCACGAGACTGATCATGCACTGATCACGTGGATATCATGCACTGATCACGTGTTTGATCATACACTGTACACATGTCTGACCATGCACTGCTTACGTGGCTGATCATACACTGTTCACGTAACTGATCATGCACTGATCACGTGGCTGAACATGCACTGTTCACGTGGCTTATCACACACCTGTCACGTGACTGAACAGGCACTGATCACGTGGCACTCATGCACTGATAACGTGGATGATCATACTCTGCTCTCGTAACTGATCATGCACACATCAGGTGGCTATCATGCACTTCTCACCTGGCTGGTCATGCAATGTTCACGTAGCTACCATATACTGGTCAAGTGACTGATCATGCACAGATCACGTAAATGATCATGCACTGTTCACGTGACTGATCATGTACTGATCACGTGACTGATCATGCACTGATCACGTGGCTATCATGCACTGCTCCGTGGCTGATCATGCAATGTTCACGTAGCAACCATGTACTGGTCCGTGACTGATCATGCACTGATCACGTAATTAATCCTGCACTGATCACTTGACTCATCATGCTCTGATCACGTGGTTGATCACACACGTATCACGTGACTGATCATGCACTGATCACGTGGTTATCATACACTGATCACGTGGCTATCATTCACTGATCACGTGGATATCATGCACTGATCACGTGACTGATCATGCACTGATCACGTATCTATCATGCACTGATCACGTGACTATCATGCACTGATCACGTGGCTGATCATGCAATGATCCGTAGCTACCATGTACTGGTCACGTGACTGATCTTGCACTGATCACGTATTGATCATGCACTGATCACGTGGCTGATCAAGCACTGATCACGTGGCTATCATGCACTGTTAACGTGGCTGATCATGAAATGGTCTCGCAGCTACCATGTACTGGTCACGTGACTGATCATGCACTGATCATGTGGCTGATCATGCACTGATCACGTGGCTGATCATGCAATGATCACGTGGCTGATCATGCACTGATCACGTGGCTGTCATGCACTGATCACTTGGCTGGTCATACACTGATCATGCAGCTACCATGTACTGGTCACGTGACTGATCATGCACTGATCATGTGGCTGATCATGCACTGATCACGTGACTGATCATGCACTGATCACGTGACTTATCATGTACTGATCACGTGGCTATCATGCACTGATCACATGGCTGGTCATACACTGATCACGTGCCTGGTCATGCACAGATTACATGACTGATCATGCACTCATCACGTCACTGATCATGCACTGATCACGTGGTTATCATGCTCTACTCACGTGGCTGATCATGCAATGATCATGTAGCTACCATGTACAGGTCACGTGACTGATCATACACCCATCAGGTGACTGATCATGCACTGATCACGTGGCTATCATTCACTGTTCACGTGGCTGATCATACACTGACCACCTGCCTGTTCATGCACAGATCACGTGACAAATCATGAACTGATCACGTAGCAATCATTCACTGATCACCTGGCTGATCATGCACTGATCACGTGGCTATCATGAAATGATCACGTGCCTATCATGCACTGATCACTTTGCTGATCATGCACTGATACCGTGACTGAGCATTGACTGATCACATGACTATCATGTAGCGATCACGTGACTTAATGGCGCTGACCATGTGACTGATCAGGCGCTGAACATGTTTGCTATCATACACTGATCATGTGCCTCTGGAGGCAATAAACAAAGAGCTGAGTAGGCATGAATCAAACAGTCAGCAGGCAATAATCCTGGAACTCAGCTGTGAGGAATCATGCTGCTCAGCTGGCAATAATCAAGCAGCTGAGCAGGCAGGAATTACACAGCACAGCTGGCAATTGTCAAGCAGATGACAGGCAGGAATCATGCAGCTCAGCTGGCAATTGTCAAGCAGATGAGCAGACAGTAATCACGCAGCTCAGCAGGCCATGATCACGTGACTGAGCATGCACTGTTCACGTGGCTGATCATACACTGATCACGTGATTGATCATGCACTCATCACTTGGATATCATGCACTGATCACGTGGCTAATCATACACTGTTCACGGGTCTGACCATGCACTGATCACGTAGCTGATCATACACTGCTCACGTAACTGATCATGCACTGATCACGTACTGATCATGCACTGATCACGTGGCTGATCATGCAATGATCACGTAGCTACCATGTACTGGTCCGTGAGTGATCATGTACTGATCATGTAATTGATCATGCACTGATCACGTGGCTGATCATGCACTGAACACTTGGCTGGTCATACACTGATCACGTGACTGATCATGCACTGATCACGTGGCTATCATGCACTGCTCACGTGGCTGATCATGCACTGATCACGTAATTGATCATGCACTATTAACGTGGCTGATCATGCAATGATCACGTGCCTGACCATGCACTGATCACGTGACTGATCATCGACTGATCAGTTGGCTATCATGCACTGATTACTTGGCTGATCATACAATGATCACGTGACTGATAATGCACTGATCATCTGGCTATCATGCACTCATTACCTGGCTATCGTGCACTGATCATGTGGTTGATCATACACTGTTCACGAGACTGATCATGCACTGATCACGTCTATCATGCACTGATCACATGACTGCCCATGCACTGATCACCCAGATGATCATACACTGATCATGTGAGAGATCATGCACTGATCACGTGGCTATCATACACTGCTCACGCTGCTGTTCATGCAATGATCACGTAGCTACCATTTACTGGTCACGGAGTGATCATGCACTGATCACGTAATTGATCATGCACTGATCAGTTGACTTATTTTGCACTGTTCACGTGAGTGATCATGCACTGATCACGTGACTGATCATGCACTGATCTCGTGGCTATCATGCACGGCTCATGTGGTTGATCATGCAATGATCACCTAGCTACCATATACTGGTCACGACTGATCATGCACTGATCACGTAATGATCATGCACTGATCATGTGGCTGATCATGCACTGATCACGTGGCTGATCATCCAATGATCACGTGACTGATCATGCACTGATCACGTGACTGATCATGTACTGATCACGTGGCTATCATGCACTGATAACTTGCTGGTCACACTGTCCGTGCTGGTCATGCACAGATTACATGACTGATCATGCACTGAACACGTGACTGATCATGCACTGATCACGGGCTATCATGCACTACTCACGTGGCTGATCATGCAATGATCATGTAGCTGCCATGTACCGGTTAGGTGACTGATCATACACCCATTAGGTGACGGATCATACACTGATCACCTGCCTGTCATGCACAGATCACGTGAAAAATCATGAACTGATCACGTAGCTATCATGAACTGATCACCTGGCTGATCATGCACTGATCACGTGGCTGATCATGCACTGATACCGTGACTGAGCATGGACTGATCACATGACTATCATGTAGTGATCACGTGACTTAATGGCGCTGATCATGTGACTGATCATGCGCTGATCATCTTTGCTTTCATACACTGATCATGTGCATCTGGAGGCAATAAACAAAGAGCTGAGTAGGCACGAATCAAACAGTCAGCAGGCAAAAATCATGGAACTCAGGTGTGAGGAATCATGCTGCTCAGCTGGCAATAATCAAGCAGCTGAGCAGGCAGAATTACGCAGCACAGCTGGCAATTGTCAAGCAGATGACAGGCAAGAATCGTGCAGCTCAGCTGGCAATTGCCAAGCAGATGAGCAGACAGTAATCACGCAGCTCAGCAGGCCCTTATCACGTGACTGAGCATGCACTATTCACGTGAATCATGCTGCTCAGCTGGCAATAATCAAGCAGCTAGCAGGCAGGAATTACACAACACAGCTGGCAATTGTCAAGCAGATGACAGGCAGAATCGTGCAGCTCAGCTGGCAATGTCAAGCAGATGAGCAGACAGTAATCATGCAGCTCAGCAGGCCTGATCACGTGACTGAGCATGCACTGTTCACGTGGCTGATCATACACTGATGACGTGATTGATCATGCACTGATCACTTGGATATCATGCACTGATCACGTGGCTGATCATTCACTGTTCACGTGTCTGACCATGCACTGATCACGTGGCTGATCATACTCTGCTCACGTAACTGATCATGCACATCACGTGGCTATCATGCACTGCTCACGTGGTTCGTCATGGAATGATCACGAAGCTACCATATACTGGTCACGTGACTGATCATGCACAGATCACGTAAATGATCATGCACTGTTCACGTGACTGATCATGTACTGATCACGTGACTGATAATGCACTGATCACGTGGCTATCATGCTCTGCTCCGTGGCTGATCATGCAACGATCACGTAGCAACCATGTACTGGTCTCGTGACTGATCATGCACTGATCACGTAATAGATCCTGCACTGATCACGTGGCTCATCATGCACTGATCCGGTGGATGATCACACACGTATCACGTGACTTATCATGTACAGATCACGTGCCTAATCATGAAGTGATCACGTGGCTATCATGCACTGATCACGTGGCTGATCACACACGTATCACGTAACTGATCATGCACTGATCACGTGGCTATCATGCACTGCTCACGTGGCTATCATGCACTGATATCATGCACTGGTCACGTGGCTGATCACACACGTATCACGTGACTGATCATACACTGATCACGTGGCTATCATGCACAGATCACGTGGCTGAACATGCAATGATCACGAGCTACCATGTACTGGTCACGTGACTGATCAAGCACTGATCACGTGGCTGATCATGCACGATCACGTGACTGATCATGCACTGATCACGGGCTGATCATGCACTGATCACGTGACTGATCATGCACTGATCACGTGACTATCATGCACTGATCACGGGCTATCATGCACTGATCACATGGCTGGTCATACACTGATCATGTGATTGATCATGCACTGATCCTTGGATATCATGCACTGATCACGTGGCTGATCATACACTGTTCACGTGTCTGACCATGCACTGATCACGTGGCTGATCATACACTGCTCACGTTACTGATCATGCACTGATTATGTGGCTATCATGAACTGAATACGTGGCTGAACATGCACTGTTCCGTGGCTGATCACACACATGTCACGTGACATATCATGCACTGATCACGTGGCACTCATGCACTGATCACGTGGCTGATCATACTCTGCTCATGTAACTGATCATGCACATCATTGGCTATCATGCACTGCACACGTGGTTCATCATGGAATGATCACGAAGCTACCATATACTGGTCACGTGACTGATCATGCACAGATCACGTAAATGATCATGCACTGTTCACGTGACTGATCATGTACTGATCACGTGACTGATAATGCACTGATCACGTGGCTATCATGCTCTGCTCACGTGGCTGCTCATGCAACGATCACGTAGCAACCATGTACTGGTCTCGTGACTGATCATGCACTGTTCACGTAATAGATCCTGCACTGATCACGTGGCTCATCACGCACTGATCCGGTGGCTGATCATGCAATGATCACGCAGCTACATGTACTGGTCACATGACTGATCATGCACTGATCACGTAATTGTTCATGCACTGGTCACCTGGCTTATCATGCATTGATTATGTGATTCATCATGTGCTGATCATGTTTGATGTCATACACTGCTCATGTGCCTCTGGAGGCAATGAACAAGAGCTGAGTAGGCAGGAATCAGTAGGCAATAATCATGGAATTCAGCTCTGAGAAATCATGCTGCTCAGCTGGCAATAATCAAGTAGATGAGCAGGCAGGAATTATGCAGCACAGGTGGCAATTGTCAAGGAGATGAGCAGACAGTAATCACGTAGCTCAGCAGGCCCTGATCACGTGACTGAGCATGCACTGTTCACGTCGCTGATCACACACCTATCACGTGAATGATCATGCACTGATCACGTGGCTCTCATGCACAGATCACGTGATTGTGCATGCACTGATCACTAATTGTATGCACTGCTCACGTGGCTCTCATGCACCGATGACGTGGCTGATCATGCACTGATCATGTGACTGATCATGCACTGATCACGTAGCTATATTGCACTGGTCACTTGGCTGATCATACAATCATCACGGGACTGATCGTGCACTGATTGTGGCGCTATCATGCATTGACTACATGACTCCACATGCACTGATCACGTGCATGATCATGCACTGATCACGTGACTGACCATGCACTGATCACTGGACTGATCATGCACTGATCACGTGGCTGGTCATGCACTGCTCACGTGGCTGGTCATGCAATGATCACGTAGCTACCATATACTTTTCACGGGACTGATCATGCACAGATCACTAAATGATCATGCACTGTTCCCGTGACTGATCATGTACTGATCCGTGACTGATCATGCACTGACAACGTGGCTATCATGCTCTCCTCACGTGGGTGATCATGCAATGTTCACGTAGCAACCATGTACTGGTCACCTGACTGATCATGCACTGATCATGTAATTGATCCAGCACTGATCACGTGGCTCATCATGCACTGATTTCGTGACTGTTGACGCACTGATCACTTGACTGATCATGCACTGATCACGTGGCAATAATGCCCTGAGTACGTGGCTGATCATACACTTATCACGTGCCTGGTCATGCACAGATCACGTGACTAATCATGAACTTATCACGTGGCTATAATGCACTGATCACGTGGCTGATCATACACTGTTCAAGTTCCTGGTCATGCACAGATCACGTGACTAATGATGAACTTATCACGGGGCTATAATTCACTGATCACGTGGATATCATGCACTGATTACGTGCCTGTCATGCACAGATCACGTGACTAATCATGAACTGATCACGTAGGTATCATGCACTGATCACGTGGCTGACATACACTGTTCACGTGTCTGGTCAAGCGCTGATCACGTGGCTGATCATACACTGCTCACGTAGCTGATCATGCACTGATCACGTGTCTATCATGCAGTGCTCACGTGGCTGATCCTGCAATGATCACGTAGCTTACATGTACTGGTCACGTGACTGATCATGCAATGGTAACGTAATTGATCATGCACTGATCACGTGACTGATCATGTACTGATCACGTGATTGATCATGCACTGATCACGTGTCTATCATGCACTGCTTACGTGGCTGATCATACAATGTTCACATAGCTACCATGTACTGGTCACATGACTGATCATGCACTGATCATGTAATTGATCATGCACTGATCAAGTGGCTGATCATACACTGATCACGTGACTGATCATGCACTCTTCACGAGACTCATCATGCACTGATCACGTGGCTATCATGCACTGATCACGTGGCTGATCATACACTGATCACGTGACTGATCATGCACTGTTCACGAGACTGATCATGCACTGATCACGTGGATATCATGCACTGATCACGTGTTTGATCATACACTGTACACATGTCTGACCATGCACTGCTTACCTGGCTGATCATACACTGTTCACGTAACTGATCATGCACTGATCACGTGGCACTCATGCACTGATCACGTGGCTGATCATACTCTGCTCACGTTACTGATCATGCACACATCAGGTGGCTATCATGCACTTCTAACCTGGCTGGTCATGCAATGTTCACGTAGCTACCATATACTGGTCACGTGACTTATCATGCACAGATCACGTAAATGATCATGCACTGTCACGTGACTGATCATGTACTGATCACGTGACTGATCATGCACTGATCACGTGGCTATCATGCACTGCTCTCGTGGCTGATCATGCAATGTTCACGTAGCAACGATGTACTGGTCACGTGACTGATCAAGCACTGATCACGTGGCTGATCATGCACTGACACGTGATTGATCATGCACTGATCTCGTGACTGATCATGCACTGATCACGTGGCTATCATGCACTGCTCACGTGGCTGATTATGCAGTGATCACGCAGTTACCATGTAATGGTTACATGACTGATCATGCACTGATCATGTAATTGATCATGCACTGATCACCTGGCTTATCATGCATTCATCATGTGACTGATCATGTGCTGATCATGTTTGGTGTCACACACTGATCATGTGCATCTGGAGGCAATGAACAAAGAGCTGAGTACGCAGGAATCAGGCAGCAGGCTATAATCATGGAACTCAGCTCTGAGAAATCATGCTGCTCAGCTGGCAATAATCAAGTAGATGAGCAGGCAGGAATTATGCAGCACAGGTGGCAATTGTCAAGGAGATGACAGGCAGGAATCGTACATCTCAGCTGGCAATTGTCAAGCAGATGAGCAGACAGTAATCACGCAGCTCAGCAGGCCCTGATCACGGGACTGAGCATGCACTGTTCACGTCGCTGATCACACACCTATCACGTGAATGATCATGCACTGATCACGTGGCTCTCATGCACTGATCACGTGATTGCGCATGCACTGAACACGTAATTGTATGCACTGCTCACGTGGCTATCATGCAATGATGACGTGGCTGACATGCACTGATCATGTGACTGATCATGCACTGACCACGTAGCTATTTTGCACTGATCACTTGGCTGATCATACACTCATCATGGGACTGATCGTGCACTGATTACGGCGCTATCATGCATTGACTACATGACTCCACATGCACTGATCACGTGGATGATCATGCACTGATCACGTGACTGACCATGCACTGATCAAGTGACTGATTATGCACTGATCACGTGGCTGATCATGCACTGATCATGTGGCTATCATGCACTACTCACGTTGCTGATCATGCAATGATCACGTAGCTACCATGTACTGGTCACGTGACTGATCATGCACTGATCACGTAATTGATCTTGCACTGGTCATGTGGCTGATCATGCACTGATCACGTGGCTGATCATACACTGATCACGTGACTGATCATGCACTGATCACGTGACTGATCATGCACTGATCACGTGGCTATCATGCACTGATCACTTGGCTGGTCATACTGATCACGTGCCTCATCATGCACTGATCAAGGGGCTGATCATGCACTGATCACGTGACTGATCATGCACTGAACACGTGACTGATCATGCACTGATCACGTGACTGATCATGCACTGTTCACGAGACTCATCATGCACTGATCACGTGGATATCATGCACTGATCACGTGTTTGATCATACACTGTTCACGTGTCTGACCATGCACTGCTCACGTGGCTGATCATACACTGTTCACGTAACGGATCATGCACTGATCACGTGGATATCATGCACTGATCACGTGGCTGAACATGCACTGTTCACGTGGCTTACCACACACCTGTCACGTGACTGATCATGCACTGATCACGTGGCACTCATGCACTGATCACGTTGCTGATCATACTCTGCTCACGTAACTGATCATGCACACATCACGTGGCTATCATGCACTTCTCACCTGGCTTGTCATGCAATGTTCACGTAGCTACCATATACTGGTCACCTGACTGATCATGCTCAGATCACGTAAATGATCATGCACTGTTCAGTTGACTGATCATGTACTGATCACGTGACTGATCATGCACTGATCACGTGGCTATCATGCACTGCTCACGTGGCTGATCATGCAATGATCACGTAGCAACCATGTACTGGTCACGTGACTGATCATGCACTGATCACAGAATTAATCCTGCACTGATCACCTGACTCATCATGCACTGATCACGTGGCTGATCACACACGTATCACGTGACTGATCATGCACTGATCACGTGGCTATCATGCACTAATCACGTGGCTATCATTCACTGATCACGTGGATACCATGCACTGATCACGTGGCTGATCACACACGTATCACATGACTGATCATGCACTGATCACGTGGCTATCATGCACTGATCACGTGACTGATCATGCACTGATCACGTGGCTGATCATGCACTGATATCATGCACTGGTCACGTGGCTGATCACAAACGTATCACGTGACTGATCATGCACTGACATCGTGGCTATCATGCACAGATCACGTGGCTGATCATGCAATGATCACGTAGCTACCATGTACTGGTCACGTGACTGATCATGCACTGATCACGTGGCTGATCATGCACTGATATCATGCACTGGACACGTGGCTGATCACACACGTATCACATGACTGATCATGCACTGATCACGTGGCTATCATGCACAGATCACGTGGCTGATCATGCAATGTTCACGTAGCTACCATGTACTGGTCACGTGACTGATCATGCACTGATCACGTGGCTGATCATGCACTGATCACGTGGCTGATCATGCACTGATCACGTGGCTGATCATGCACTGATCACGTGACTGATCATGCACTGATCACGTGACTGATCATGCACTGATCACGTGGCTATCATGCACTGATATCATGCACTGATCACGTGGCTATCATGCACTGATCACATGGCTGGTCATACACTGATCACGTGCCTGGTCATGCACAGATTACATGACTGATCATGCACTCATCACGTCACTGATCATGCACTGATCACGTGGCTATCATGCTCTACTAACGTGGCTGATCATGCAATGATCATGTAGCTACCATGTACCGGTCACGTGACTGATCATACACCCATCAGGTGGCTGATCATGCACTGATCACGTGGCTATCATGCACTGTTCACGTGGCTGATCATACTCTGCTCACGTAACTGATCATGCACACATCACGTGGCTATCATGCACTTCTCACCTGGCTTGTCATGCAATGTTCACGTAGCTACCATATACTGGTCACGTGACTGATCATGCTCAGATCACGTAAATGATCATGCACTGTTCAGTTGACTGATCATGTACTGATCACGTGACTGATCATGCACTGATCACGTGGCTATCATGCACTGCTCACGTGGCTGATCATGCAATGATCACGTAGCAACCATGTACTGGTCACGTGACTGATCATGCACTGATCACAGAATTAATCCTGCACTGATCACCTGACTCATCATGCACTGATCACGTGGCTGATCACACACGTATCACGTGACTGATCATGCACTGATCACGTGGCTATCATGCACTAATCACGTGGCTATCATTCACTGATCACGTGGATACCATGCACTGATCACGTGGCTGATCACACACGTATCACATGACTGATCATGCACTGATCACGTGGCTATCATGCACTGATCACGTGACTGATCATGCACTGATCACGTGGCTGATCATGCACTGATATCATGCACTGGTCACGTGGCTGATCACACACGTATCACGTGACTGATCATGCACTGATATCGTGGCTATCATGCACAGATCACGTGGCTGATCATGCAATGATCACGTAGCTACCATGTACTGGTCACGTGACTGATCATGCACTGATCACGTGGCTGATCATGCACTGATATCATGCACTGGACACGTGGCTGATCACACACGTATCACGTGACTGATCATGCACTGATCACGTGGCTATCATGCACAGATCACGTGGCTGATCATGCAATGTTCACGTAGCTACCATGTACTGGTCACGTGACTGATCATGCACTGATCACGTGGCTGATCATGCACTGATCACGTGGCTGATCATGCACTGATCACGTGGCTGATCATGCACTGATCACGTGACTGATCATGCACTGATCACGTGACTGATCATGCACTGATCACGTGGCTATCATGCACTGATATCATGCACTGATCACGTGGCTATCATGCACTGATCACATGGCTGGTCATACACTGATCACGTGCCTGGTCATGCACAGATTACATGACTGATCATGCACTCATCACGTCACTGATCATGCACTGATCAC
This sequence comes from Bos javanicus, assembly GCF_032452875.1. Classification (NCBI taxonomy): domain Eukaryota; kingdom Metazoa; phylum Chordata; class Mammalia; order Artiodactyla; family Bovidae; genus Bos; species Bos javanicus. The sequence goes on along the minus strand of NW_026893599.1, from coordinate 1,604,214 downwards.
GTGGCTATCATGCTCTACTAACGTGGCTGATCATGCAATGATCATGTAGCTACCATGTACCGGTCACGTGACTGATCATACACCCATCAGGTGGCTGATCATGCACTGATCACGTGGCTATCATGCACTGTTCACGTGGCTGATCATACACTGATCACCTGCCTGTTCATGCACAGATCACGTGACAAATCATGAACTGATCACGTAGCAATCATTCACTGATCACCTGGCTGATCATGCACTGATCACGTGGCTATCATGCAATGATCACGTAGCTATCATGCACTGATCACTTGGCTGATCATGCACTGATACCGTGACTGAGCATGGACTGATCACATGACTATCATGTAGTGATCACGTGACTTAATGGCGCTGACCATGTGACTGATCATGCGCTGAGCATGTTTGCTATCATACACTGATCATGTGCCTCTGGAGGCAATTAACAAAGAGCTCAGTAGGCATGAATCAAACAGTCAGCAGGCAATAATCATGGAACTCAGCTGTGAGGAATCATGCTGTTCAGCTGGCAATAATCAAGCAGCTGAGCAGGCAGGAATTACGCAGCACAGCTGGCAATTGTCAAGCAGATGACAGGCATTAATCATGCAGCTCAGCTGGCAATTGTCAAGCAGATGAGCAGACAGTAATCACGCAGCTCAGCAGGCCCTGATCACGTGACTGAGCATGCACTGTTCACGTGGCTGATCATACACTGATCACGTGATTGATCATGCACTCATCACTTGGATATCATGCACTGATCACGTGGTAATCATACACTGTTCACGGGTCTGACCATGCACTGATCACGTGGCTGATCAGACACTGCTCACGTAACTGATCATGCACTAATCACGTAATTGATCATGCACTGATCACGTGGCTGATCATGCACTGATCACGTGGCTGATCATGCAATGATCACGTAGCTACCATGTACTGGTCCCGTGAGTGATCATACACTGATCACGTAATTGATCATGCACTGATCACGTGGCTGATCATGCACTGAACACGTGACTGATCATGCACTGATCACGTGACTGATCATGCACTGATCACGTGGCTATTATGCACTGCTCACGTGGCTGATCATGCAGTGATCACGCAGCTACCATGTACTGGTTACATGACTGATCATGCACTAATCACGTAATTGATCATGCCCTGATCACCTGGCTTATCATGCATTCATCATGTGACTGATCATGTGCTGATCATGTTTGGTGTCACACACTGATCATGCGCATCTGGAGGCAATGAACAAAGAGCTGAGTAGGCAGGAATCAGTCAGCAGGCTGTAATCATGGAACTCAGCTCTGAGAAATATGCTGCTCAGCTGGCAATAATCAAGTAGATGAGCAGGCAGGAATTATGCAGCACAGGTGGCAATTGTCAAGGAGATGACAGGCAGGAATCGTACATGTCAGCTGGCAATTGTCAAGCAGATGAGCAGACATTAATCACGCAGCTCAGCAGGCCCTGATCACGTGATTGAGCATGCACTGTTCACGTAGCTGATCACACACCTATCACGTGAATGATCATGCACTGATCACGTGGCTCTCATGCACTGATCACATGATTGCGCATGCACTGATCACGTAATTGAATGCACTGCTCACGTGGCTATCATGCACTGATGACGTGGCTGATCATGCACTGGTTATGTGACTGATCATGCACTGACCACGTAGCTATCTTGCACTGATCACTTGGCTGATCATACACTCATCACGGGACTGATCGTACACTGATTACGGCGCTATCATGCATTGACTACATGACTCCACATGCACTGATCACGTGGATGATCATGCACTGATCACGTGACTGACCATGCACTGATCAAGTGACTGATTATGCACTGATCACGTGGCTGATCATGCTCTGATCATGTGGCTATCATGCACTACTCACGTTGCTGATCATGCAATGATCACGTAGCTACCATGTACTGGTCACGGGACTGATCATGCACTGATCACGTAATTGATCTTGCACTGGTCATGTTGCTGATCATGCACTGATCGCGTGGCTGAACATACACTGATCACGTGACTGATCATGCACTGATCACGTGACTGATCATGCACTGATCACGTGGATATCATGCACTGATCACTTGGCTGGTCATACTGATCACGTGCCTTATCATGCACTGATCAAGTGGCTGATCATGCACTGATCACTTGACTGATCATGCACTGATCACGTGGCTATCATGCACTGATCACGTGGCTATCATGCACAGATTACTTGACTGATCATGCAATGATCACGTAGCTACCATGTACTGGTAACGTGACTGATCATGCACTGATCACGTGACTGATCATGCACTGATCACGTGACTGATCATGAACTGTTCACGAGACTCATCATGCACTGATCACGTGGATATCCTGCACTGATCACGTGTTTGATCATACACTGATCACGTTGCTGAACATGCACTGTTCACGTGGCTTACCACACAACTGTCACGTGACTGATCATGCACTGATCACGTGGCTGATCATACTCTGCTCAGGTAACTGATCATGCACACATCACGTGGCTATCATGCACTTCTCACGTGGCTTGTCATGCAATGTTCACGTAGCTACCATATACTGGTCACGTGACTGATCATGCTCAGATAACGTAAATGATCATGCACTATTCAGTTGACTGATCATCTACTGATCACGTGACTGATCATGCACTGATCACGTGGCTATCATGCACTGCTCACGTGGCTGATCATGCAATGATCACGTAGCAACCATGTACTGGTCACGTGACTGATCATGCACTGATCACAGAATTAATACTGCACTGATCACCTGACTCATCATGCACTGATCACGTGGCTGATCACACACGTATCACGTGACTGATCATGCACTGATCACGTAGCTATCATGCACTAATCACGTGGCTATCATTCACTGATCACGTGGATACCATGCACTGATCAGGTGGCTGATCACCCACGTATCACATGACTGATCATGCACTGATCACGTGGCTATCATGCACTGATCACGTGGCTATCATGCACTGATCACGTGGATGATTATGCAATGATCACGTAGCTACCATGTACTGGTCACGTGACTGATCATGCACTGATCACGTAATTGATCATTCACTGAACACGTGAATAATCATGCACTGATCACATGACAGATCATGCACTGATCACGTGGCTATCATGCACTGGTAACTTGGCTGATCATGCAATGATCACGCAGCTACCATGTACTGGTTACGTGACTGATCATGCACTGATCACGTAATTGATCATGCACTGATCATGTGGCTTATCATGCACTGATCACGTGACTGATCATGCACTGATCACGTGACTGATCATGCACTGATCACGAGGCTGATCACACATGTATCACGTGACTGATCATGCACTGATCACGTGGCTATCATGCACAGATCACGTGGCTGATCATGCAATGATCACGTAGCTACCATGTACAGGTCACGTGACTGATCATGCACTGATCACGTGGCTGATCATGCACTGATATCATGCACTGGTCACGTGGCTCATCACACACGTATAACGTGACTGATCATGCACTGATCACGTGGCTATCATGCACAGATCTCGTGGCTGATCATGCAATGATCACGTAGCTACCATGTACTGGTCACGTGACTGATCATGCACTTATCACGTGGCTGATCATGCACTGATCACGTGACTGATCATGCACTAATCACGTGGCTGATCATGCACTGATCATGTGACTGATCATGCACTGATCACGGGGCTGATCATCCACTGACCACGAGACTGATCATGCACTGATCACGTGACTGCTCATGCACTGATCACATGGCTATCATGCACTGATATCATGCACTGATCACGTGGCTATCATGCACTGATCACATGGCTGGTCATACACTGATCATGTGCCTGGTCATGCACAGATTACATGACTGATCATGCACTCATCATGTCACTGATCATGCACTGATCACGTGGCTATCATGCACTACTCACGTGGCTGATCATGCAATGATCATGTAGCTACCATGTTCCGGTCACGTGACTGATCATACACCCATCAGGTGGCTGATCATGCACTGATAACGTGGCTATCATGCACTGTTCACGTGGCTGATAATACACTGATCACCTGCCTGGTCATGCACAGATCACATGACAAATCATGAACTGATCACGTAGCAATCATTCACTGATCACCTGGTTGATCATGCACTGATCACGTGGCAATCATGCAATGATCACGTGGCTATCATGCACTGATCACTTGGCTGATCATGCACTGATACCGTGACTGAGCATGGACTGATCACATGACTATCATGTAGTGATCACGTGAATTAATGGCACTGACCATGTGACTGATCATGCGCTGAGCATGTTTGCTATCATACACTGATCATGTGCCTCTGGAGGCACTAAACAAAGAGCTGAGTAGGCATGAATCAAACAGTCAGCAGGCAATAATCATGGAACTCAGCTATGAGGAATCATGCTGCTCAGCTGGCAATAATCAAGCAGCTGAGCAGGCAGAAATTACACAGCACAGCTGGCAATTGTCAAGAAGATGACAGGCAGGAATCGTGCAGCTCAGCTGGCAATTGTCAAGCAGATGAGCAGACAGTAATCACGCAGCTCAGCAGGCCCTGATCACGTGACTGAGCATGCACTGTTCACGTGGATGATCATACACTGATCACGTGATTGATCATGCACTCATCACTTGGATATCATGCACTGATCACGTGGCTAATCATACACTGTTCACGGGTCTGACCATGCACTGATCACGTGGCTGATCATACACTGCTCACGTAACTGATCATGCACTGATCACGTAATTGATCATGCACTGATCACGTGGCTGATCATGCAATGATCACGTAGCTACCATGTACTGGTCCCGTGAGTGATCATGCACTGATCATGTAATTGATCATGCACTGATCACGTGGCTGATCATGCACTGAACACTTGGCTGGTCATACACTGATCACTTGACTGATCATGCACTGATCACGTGGCTATCATGCACTGCTCACGTGGCTGATCATGCAGTGATCACGCAGCTACCATGTACTGGTTACATGACTGATCATGCACTGATCACGTAATTGATCATGCACTGATCACCTGGCTTATCATGCATTCATCATGTGACTGATCATGTGCTGATCATGTTTGGTGTCACACACTGATCATGTGCATCTGGAGGCAATGAACAAAGAGCTGAGTAGGCAGGAATCAGGCAGCAGGCTATAATCATGGAACTCAGCTCTGAGAAATCATGCTGCTCAGCTGGCAATAATCAAGTAGATGAGCAGACAGGAATTATGCAGCACAGTTGGCAATTGTCAAGGAGATGACAGGCAGAAATCGTACATCTCAGCTGGCAATTGTCAAGCAGATGAGCAGACAGTAATCACGCAGCTCAGCAGGCCCTGATCACGTGACTGAGCATGCACTGTTCACGTCGCTGATCACACACCTATCACGTGAATGATCATGCACTGATCACGTGGCTCTCATGCACTGATCACCTGATTGCGCATGCACTGATCACGTAATTGTATGCACTGCTCACGTGGCTATCATGCACTGATGACGTGGCTGATCATGCACTGATCATGTGACTGATCATGCACTGACCACGTAGCTATCTTGCACTGATCACTTGGCTGATCATACACTCATCACGGGACTGATCGTGCACTGATTACGGCGCTATCATGCATTGACTACATGACTCCACATGCACTGATCACGTGGATGATCATGCACAGATCACGTGACTGACCATGCACTGATCAAGTGACTGATTATGCACTGATCACGTGGCTGATCATGCACTGATCACGTGGCTATCATGCACTACTCACGTTGCTGATCATGAAATGATCACGTAGCTACCATGTACTGGTCACGTGACTGATCATGCACTGATCACGTAATTGATCTTGCACTGGTCATGTGGCTGATCATGCACTGATCACGTGGCTGATCATACACTGATCACGTGACTGATCATGCACTGTTCACGTGACTGATCATGCACTGATCACGTGGCTATCATGCACTGATCACGTAATTGATCTTGCACTGGTAATGTGGCTGATCATGCACTGATCACGTGGCTGATCATACACTGATCACGTGACTGATCATGCACTGTTCACGTGACTGATCATGCACTGATCACGTGGCTATCATGCACTGATCACTTGGCTGGTCATACTGATCACGTGCCTCATCATGCACTGATCAAGTGGCTGATCATGCACTGATCACGTCACTGATCATGCACTGACCACGTGGCTATCATGCACTGTTCACGTGGCTGATCACACAGTGATCACCTGGCTGATCATGCACTGATCACGTGGCTATCATGCAATGATCACGTGGCTATCATGCACTGATCACGTGGCTGATCAAGCACTGATACCGTGACTGAGCATGGACTGATCACATGACTATCATGTAGTGATCACGTGACTTAATGGTGCTGATCATGTGACTGATCATGCGATGATCATGTTTGCTTTCATACACTGATCATGTGCCTCTGGAGGCAATAAACAAAGAGCTGAGTAGGCACGAATCAAACATTCAGCAGGCAAAAATCATGGAACTCATCTGTGAGGAATCATGCTGCTCAGCTGGCAATAATCAAGCAGCTGAGCAGGCAGGAATTACACAGCACAGCTGGCAATTGTCAAGCAGATGACCAGACAGGAATCACGCAGCTCAGCAGGCCCTGATCACGTGACTGAGCATGCACTGTTCACCTGGCTGATCATACACTGATCACGTGATTGATCATGCACTGATCACTTGGATATCATGCACTGATCACGTGGCTGATCATACACTGTTCACGTGTCTGACCATGCACTGATCACATGGCTGATCATACACTGCTCACGTAACTGATCATGTACTGATCACGTATTTGATCATGCACTGATCACGTGGCTGATCATGCAATGATCATGTAGCTACAATGTACTGTGACTGATCATGCGCTGATCATGTTTGCTATCATACACTGATCATGTGCCTCTGGAGGCAATAAACAAAGAGCTGAGTAGGCACGAATCAAACAGTCAGCAGGCAAAAATCATGGAATTGTGCTGTGAGGAATCATGCTGCTCAGCTGGCAATAATCAAGCAGCTGAGCAGGCAGGAATTACACAGCACAGCTGGCAATTGTCAAGCAGATGACAGGCAGGAATCGTGCAGCTCAGCTGGCAATTGTCAAGCAGATGAGCAGACAGGAATCACGCAGCTCAGCAGGACCTGATCACGTGACTGAACATGCACTGTTCACGTGGCTGATCATACACTGATCACGTAATTGATCATGCACTAATCACGTGGCTATCATGCACTGATCACGTGGCTGAACATGCACTGTACACATGGCTGATCACACACCTGTCACGTGGCTGATCATGCAATGATCATGTAGCAACAATGTACTGATCATGTGACTGATCATGCACTCATCCCGTAATTGATCATGCACTGATCACGTGGCTCATCATGCACTGATCACGTGACTGTTCACGCACTGATCACTTGACTGATCATTCACTGATCACGTGGCTATATGCACTGATCACGTGGCGGATCATACACTGTTGCCGTGCCTGTTCATGCACAGATCACATGACTAATCATGAACTGATCACGTGGCTATAATTCAATGATCACTTGGATATCATGCACGGATTATGTGACTGTCATGCACGGATCACGTGACTAATCATGAACTAATCACGTAGGTATCATGCACTGAGCACGTGGCTGATCATACACTGCTCATGTAGTTGACCATGCACTGATCACATGTCTATCATGCAGTGCTCACGTGGCTGATCCTGCAATGATCACGTAGCTAACCTGTACGGGTCACAAGACTGATCATGCAATGGTAACGTAATTGATCATGCACTGATCACGTGACTGATCATGCACTGATCACGTGGCTATCATGCACTCCTCACGTGGCTGATCATGCAATGATCACGCAGCTACCATGTACTGGTCACATGACTGATCATGCACTGATCACGTGGCTATCATGCACTACTCACGTGGCTGATCATGCAATGATCATGTAGCTACCATGTACCAGTCACGTGACTGATCATACACCCATCAGGTGACTGATCATGCACTGATCACGTGGCTATCATGCACCGTTCACGTGGATGATCATACACTGATCACCTGCCTGGTCATGCACTGATCACGTGGCTATCATGCACTGATCACGTGGCTGAACATGCACTGATCACATGGCTGATCACACACCTGTCATGTGACTGATCATGCACTGATCACGTGGCACTCATGCACTGATCACGTGGCTGATCATCTCTGCTCACATAACTGATCATGCACACATCACGTGACTATCTTGCACTGCTCACGTGGCTGGTCATGCAATGATCACGTAGCTACCATATACTGGCCACGTGACTGATCATGCACAGATCACGTAAATGATCATTCACTGTTCACGTGACTGATCATGTACTGATCACGTGACTGGTCATGCACTGATCACGTGGCTATCATGCCCTGCTCACGTGGCTGATCATGCAATGATCACGTAGAAACCATGTACTGGTCACGTGACTGATCATGCACTGCTCACGTAATTGATCATGCACTGATCACCTGGATTATTATGCATTGATCATGTGACTCATCATGTGCTGATCATGTTTGGTGTCATACACTGATCATGTGCCTCTGGAGGCAATGAACAAAGAGCTGAGTAGGCAGGAATCAGTCAGCAGGCAATAATCATGGAACTCAGCTCTGAGAAATCATGATGCTCAGCTGGCAATAATCAAGTAGATGAGCAGGCAGGAATTACGCAGCACAGGTGGCAATTGTCAAGTAGATGACAGGCAGGAATCGTGCAGCTCAGCTGGAAATTGTCAAGCAGATGAGCAGACAGTAATCACGCAGCTCAGCAGGCCCTGATCAGGTGACTGAGCATGCACTGTTCACATGGCTGATCACACACCTATCACGTGACTGATCATGCACTGATCACGTAACTGATCATGCACGGATCACGTGGCTATTTTTCACTGATCACTTGGCTGAACATGCACTGTTCACGTGGCTGATCAAACAGCTGTCACGTGACATAACATGCACTGATCACGTGGCACTCATGCACTGATCACGTGGCTGATCATACTCTGCTCACGTAACTCATCATGCACACATCACGTGGCTATCATGCACTGCTCACGTGGTTCGTCATGGAATGATCACGAAGCAATCATATACAGGTCACGTGCCTGATCATGCACAGATCACGTCAATGATCATGCACTGTTCACGTGACTGATAATGCACTGATCACGTGGCTATCATGCTCTGCTCACGTGGCTGATCATGCCACGATCACGTAGCAACCATGTACTGGTCTCGTGACTGATCATGCACTGATCACGTGACTAATCATTAAGTGATCACGTGGCTATCCTGCACTGATCACGTGGATATCATGCACTGATCCCCTGGCTGATCACACATGTATCACGTGACTGATCATGCACTGATCATGTGGCTATCATGCACTGATCACGTGGCTATCATGCACTGATATCATGCACTGGTCACGTGGCTGATCACACACGTATCATGTGACTGATCATGCACTGATCACGTGGCTCTCATGCAATGATCACGTCGCTATCATGCACTGATCACGTGGCTGATCATGCACTGATACCGTGACTGAGCATGGACTGATCACATGATTATTATGTAATGATCACGTGACTTAATGGCTCTGATCATGTGACTGATCATGCGCTGATCATGTTTGCTACCATACACTGATCATGTGCCTCTGGAGGCAATAAACAAAGAGCTGAGTAGGCACGAATCAAGCAGTCAGCAGGCAATAATCAGGGAACTCAGCTGTGGGGAATCATGCTGCTCAGCTGGCAATAATCAAGCAGCTGAGCAGGCAGGAATTACGCAGCACAGCTGGCAATTGTCAAGCAGATGACAGGCAGGAATCGTGCAGCTCACCTGGCAATTGTCAAGCAGATGAGCAGACAGTAATCACGCAGCTCAGCAGGCCCTGACCACGTGACTGAGCATGCACTCTTCACGTGGCTGATCATACAATGATTATATGATTGATCATGCACTGATCACTTGGATATCATGCACTGATCACGTGGCTGATCATACACTGTTCATGTGTCTGACCATGCATTGATCACGTGGATGATCATACACTGCTCACGTAACTGATCATGCACTGATCACGTGGCTATCATGCACTGATCACGTGGCTGAACATGCACTGTTCACGTGGCTGATCACACACCTGTCACGTGACATATCATGCACTGATCACGTGGCACTCATGGACTGATCACGTGACTGATCATACTCTGCTCACGTAACTGATCATGCACACATCACGTGGCTATCATGCACTGTTCACGTGGCTCGTCATGGAATGATCACATAGCTACCATATACTGGTCACGTGACTGATCATGCACAGATCATGTAAATGATCATGCACTGTTCACGTGACTGATCATGTACTGATCACATGACTGATCATGCCCTAATCACGTGGCTATCATGCTCTGCTCACGTGGCTGATCATGCAACGATCACGTAGCAACCATGTACTGCTCACGTGAGTGATCATGCACAGATCAAGTAATTGATCCTGCACTGATCACGTGGCTCATCATGCACTGATCACGTGGCTGATCACACATGTTTCACGTGACTGATCATGCACTGATCACGTGGCTCTCATGCACTGATCACGTGGCTCTCATGCACTGATCACGTGGATATCATGCACTGATCACGTGGCTATCATGCACTGTATCATGCACTGATCACGTGGCTGATCACACACGTATCACGTGACTGATCATGCAATGATCACTTGACTGACCATGCACTGATCACGTGACTGATCATCCACTGAACATTTGGCTATCATGCACTGATTACTTGGCTGATCATACACTGATCACGTGACTGATAATGCACTGATCGTCTGGCTATCATGCACTCATTACCTGGCTATCGTGCACTGATCTCTTGGTTTATCATACACTGATCACGAGACTGATCATGCACTGATCACGTCTATATCATGCACTGATCACATGACTGTCCATGCATTGATCACGTGGATGATCATACACTGATCATGTGACAGATCATGCAGTGATCACGTGGCTATCATGCACTGATCAAGTGGCTGATCATACTCTGCTCCCGAAACTGATCATGCACTGATCACGTGGCTATCATGCACTGCTCACGTGGCTGATCATGCAATGATCACGTAGCTACCATGTACTGGTCACATGACTGATCATGCACTGATCACGTAATTGATCATGCACTGATCATGTGGCTGATCATGCACTGATCACGTGGCTGATCATACACTGATCACGTGACTGATCGTGAAATGATCACGTGACTGATCATGCACTGATCACGTGGCTATCATGCACTGATCACTTGGCTGGTCATACACTGATCACGTGCCTGGTCATGCACTGATCACGTGGCTGATCATGCACTGATCACGTGACTGATCAAGCCTTGATCACGTGACTGATCATGCACTGATCACGTGGCTATCATGGACTACTCACGTGGCTGATCATGCAATGTCATGTAGCTACCATGTACCTGTCACGTGACTGATCATACACCCTTCAGGTTACTGATCATGCACTGATCACGTGACTATAATGCACTGATCACGTGGCGTATCAAACAATGTTCACGTGCCTGGTCATGCACAGATCACGTGACTAATCATGAAGTAATCAGGTGGCTATAATTCACTGATCACCTGGATATCATGCACTGATTACGTGCCTGTCATGCACAGATCACGTGACTAATCATGAACTGATCACGTAGGTATCATGCACTGATCACGTGGCTGGTCATACACTGCTCATGTAGCTAATCATGCACTGATCACGTGTCTATCATGCGGTGCTCACGTGGTTGATTCTGCAATGATAAAGTTGCTAACAGCACTGGTCACGTGACTGATCATGCAATGGTAACGTAATTGATCATGCACTGATCACGTGGCTATCATGCACTGATCACATGGCTGATCATACACTGATCATCTGCCTGGTCATGCAGAGATCACGTGACTACTCATGAAGTGATAACGTGGCTATCATGCACTGATCACGTGGATATCATGCACTGATCATGTGGCTGATAACACACGTATCAGGTGACTGATCATGCACTGATCACGTGGCTATCATGCACTGATCACGTGGCTAATCATGCAATGATCACGTAGCTACCATGTACTGGTCACATGACTGATCATACACTGATCACGTAATTGATCATGCACTGATCACGTGGCTGATCATGCACTGATCACGTGACTGATCATGCACTGATCACGTGGCTATCATGCACTCCTCACGTGGCTGATCATGCAATGATCACGCAGCTACCATGTACTGGTCACATGACTGATCATGCACTGATCACGTGGCTATCATGCACTACTCACGTGGCTGATCATGCAATGATCATGTAGCTACCATGTACCAGTCACGTGACTGATCATACACCCATCAGGTGACTGATCATGCACTGATCACGTGGCTATCATGCACCGTTCACGTGGATGATCATACACTGATCACCTGCCTGGTCATGCACTGATCACGTGGCTATCATGCACTGATCACGTGGCTGAACATGCACTGATCACATGGCTGATCACACACCTGTCATGTGACTGATCATGCACTGATCACGTGGCACTCATGCACTGATCACGTGGCTGATCATCTCTGCTCACATAACTGATCATGCACACATCACGTGACTATCTTGCACTGCTCACGTGGCTGGTCATGCAATGATCACGTAGCTACCATATACTGGCCACGTGACTGATCATGCACAGATCACGTAAATGATCATTCACTGTTCACGTGACTGATCATGTACTGATCACGTGACTGGTCATGCACTGATCACGTGGCTATCATGCCCTGCTCACGTGGCTGATCATGCAATGATCACGTAGAAACCATGTACTGGTCACGTGACTGATCATGCACTGCTCACGTAATTGATCATGCACTGATCACCTGGATTATTATGCATTGATCATGTGACTCATCATGTGCTGATCATGTTTGGTGTCATACACTGATCATGTGCCTCTGGAGGCAATGAACAAAGAGCTGAGTAGGCAGGAATCAGTCAGCAGGCAATAATCATGGAACTCAGCTCTGAGAAATCATGATGTTCAGCTGGCAATAATCAAGTAGATGAGCAGGCAGGAATTACGCAGCACAGGTGGCAATTGTCAAGTAGATGACAGGCAGGAATCGTGCAGCTCAGCTGGAAATTGTCAAGCAGATGAGCAGACAGTAATCACGCAGCTCAGCAGGCCCTGATCAGGTGACTGAGCATGCACTGTTCACATGGCTGATCACACACCTATCACGTGACTGATCATGCACTGATCACGTAACTGATCATGCACGGATCACGTGGCTATTTTTCACTGATCACTTGGCTGAACATGCACTGTTCACGTGGCTGATCAAACAGCTGTCACGTGACATAACATGCACTGATCACGTGGCACTCATGCACTGATCACGTGGCTGATCATACTCTGCTCACGTAACTCATCATGCACACATCACGTGGCTATCATGCACTGCTCACGTGGTTCGTCATGGAATGATCACGAAGCAATCATATACAGGTCACGTGCCTGATCATGCACAGATCACGTCAATGATCATGCACTGTTCACGTGACTGATAATGCACTGATCACGTGGCTATCATGCTCTGCTCACGTGGCTGATCATGCCACGATCACGTAGCAACCATGTACTGGTCTCGTGACTGATCATGCACTGATCACGTGACTAATCATTAAGTGATCACGTGGCTATCCTGCACTGATCACGTGGATATCATGCACTGATCCCCTGGCTGATCACACATGTATCACGTGACTGATCATGCACTGATCATGTGGCTATCATGCACTGATCATGTGGCTATCATGCACTGATATCATGCACTGGTCACGTGGCTGATCACACACGTATCATGTGACTGATCATGCACTGATCACGTGGCTCTCATGCAATGATCACGTCGCTATCATGCACTGATCACGTGGCTGATCATGCACTGATACCGTGACTGAGCATGGACTGATCACATGATTATTATGTAATGATCACGTGACTTAATGGCTCTGATCATGTGACTGATCATGCGCTGATCATGTTTGCTACCATACACTGATCATGTGCCTCTGGAGGCAATAAACAAAGAGCTGAGTAGGCACGAATCAAGCAGTCAGCAGGCAATAATCATGGAACTCAGCTGTGGGGAATCATGCTGCTCAGCTGGCAATAATCAAGCAGCTGAGCAGGCAGGAATTACGCAGCACAGCTGGCAATTGTCAAGCAGATGACAGGCAGGAATCGTGCAGCTCACCTGGCAATTGTCAAGCAGATGAGCAGACAGTAATCACGCAGCTCAGCAGGCCCTGACCACGTGACTGAGCATGCACTCTTCACGTGGCTGATCATACAATGATTATGTGATTGATCATGCACTGATCACTTGGATATCATGCACTGATCACGTGGCTGATCATACACTGTTCATGTGTCTGACCATGCATTGATCACGTGGATGATCATACACTGCTCACGTAACTGATCATGCACTGATCACGTGGCTATCATGCACTGATCACGTGGCTGAACATGCACTGTTCACGTGGCTGATCACACACCTGTCACGTGACATATCATGCACTGATCACGTGGCACTCATGGACTGATCACGTGACTGATCATACTCTGCTCACGTAACTGATCATGCACACATCACGTGGCTATCATGCACTGTTCACGTGGCTCGTCATGGAATGATCACATAGCTACCATATACTGGTCACGTGACTGATCATGCACAGATCATGTAAATGATCATGCACTGTTCACGTGACTGATCATGTACTGATCACATGACTGATCATGCCCTAATCACGTGGCTATCATGCTCTGCTCACGTGGCTGATCATGCAACGATCACGTAGCAACCATGTACTGCTCACGTGAGTGATCATGCACAGATCAAGTAATTGATCCTGCACTGATCACGTGGCTCATCATGCACTGATCACGTGGCTGATCACACATGTTTCACGTGACTGATCATGCACTGATCACGTGGCTCTCATGCACTGATCACGTGGCTCTCATGCACTGATCACGTGGATATCATGCACTGATCACGTGGCTATCATGCACTGTATCATGCACTGATCACGTGGCTGATCACACACGTATCACGTGACTGATCATGCAATGATCACTTGACTGACCATGCACTGATCACGTGACTGATCATCCACTGAACATTTGGCTATCATGCACTGATTACTTGGCTGATCATACACTGATCACGTGACTGATAATGCACTGATCGTCTGGCTATCATGCACTCATTACCTGGCTATCGTGCACTGATCTCTTGGTTTATCATACACTGATCACGAGACTGATCATGCACTGATCACGTCTATATCATGCACTGATCACATGACTGTCCATGCATTGATCACGTGGATGATCATACACTGATCATGTGACAGATCATGCAGTGATCACGTGGCTATCATGCACTGATCAAGTGGCTGATCATACTCTGCTCCCGAAACTGATCATGCACTGATCACGTGGCTATCATGCACTGCTCACGTGGCTGATCATGCAATGATCACGTAGCTACCATGTACTGGTCACATGACTGATCATGCACTGATCACGTAATTGATCATGCACTGATCATGTGGCTGATCATGCACTGATCACGTGGCTGATCATACACTGATCACGTGACTGATCGTGAAATGATCACGTGACTGATCATGCACTGATCACGTGGCTATCATGCACTGATCACTTGGCTGGTCATACACTGATCACGTGCCTGGTCATGCACTGATCACGTGGCTGATCATGCACTGATCACGTGACTGATCAAGCCTTGATCATGTGGCTGATCATGCACTGATCACCTGGCTATCATGCACTGCTCACATGGCTGATCATGCAATGTTCACGCAGCTACCATGTACTGGTCACATGACTGATCATGCACTGATCACGGGACTGATCATGCACTGATCACGTGGCTGGTCATACACTGATCACGTGACTGATCATGCACTGATCACGTGGCTGATCATGCACTGATCACGTGGCTATAATGCACTGCTCACCTGGCTGATCATGCAATGATCACGCAGCTACCCTGTACTGGTCACATGAGTGATATTGGGCTGATCACGTGACTGATCATGCACTGATCACGTGGCTATCATGGACTACTCACGTGGCTGATCATGCAATGTCATGTAGCTACCATGTACCTGTCACGTGACTGATCATACACCCTTCAGGTTACTGATCATGCACTGATCACGTGACTATAATGCACTGATCACGTGGCGTATCAAACAATGTTCACGTGCCTGGTCATGCACAGATCACGTGACTAATCATGAAGTAATCAGGTGGCTATAATTCACTGATCACCTGGATATCATGCACTGATTACGTGCCTGTCATGCACAGATCACGTGACTAATCATGAACTGATCACGTAGGTATCATGCACTGATCACGTGGCTGGTCATACACTGCTCATGTAGCTAATCATGCACTGATCACGTGTCTATCATGCGGTGCTCACGTGGTTGATTCTGCAATGATAAAGTTGCTAACAGCACTGGTCACGTGACTGATCATGCAATGGTAACGTAATTGATCATGCACTGATCACGTGGCTATCATGCACTGATCACATGGCTGATCATACACTGATCATCTGCCTGGTCATGCAGAGATCACGTGACTACTCATGAAGTGATAACGTGGCTATCATGCACTGATCACGTGGATATCATGCACTGATCATGTGGCTGATAACACACGTATCAGGTGACTGATCATGCACTGATCACGTGGCTATCATGCACTGATCACGTGGCTAATCATGCAATGATCACGTAGCTACCATGTACTGGTCACATGACTGATCATACACTGATCACGTAATTGATCATGCACTGATCACGTGGCTGATCATGCACTGATCACGTGACTGATCATGCACTGATCATTTGGCTATCATGCACTGATTACTTGGCTGATCCTACACTGATCATGTGACTGATAAAGCACTGATCATCTGGCTATCATGCACTCATTACCTGGCATTCTTGCACTGATCCCGTGGTTGATCATACACTGACCACGAGACTGATCATGCACTGATCACTTCTATATCATGCACTGATCACGTGGATGATCATACACTGATCATGTGACAGATCATGCAGTGATCACGTGGCTATCATGCACTGATCAAGTGGCTGATCATATTATGCTCCCGAAACATATCATGCACTGATCACGTGGCTGTCATGCACTGATCACGTGACTGATCATGCAGTGATCACATGGCTCTCATGCACTGATTACTTGGCTGGTCATACACTGAACACGTGCCTGGTCATGCACTGATCAGTGGCTGATCATGCACTGATCACGTAATATATCATGCACTGATCATGTGGCTGATCATGCGCTGCTCACGTGTCTGACCATGCACTGATCACGTGGCTGATCATACACTGTTCACATAACTGATCATGCACTGATCACGTGGCTATCATGCACTGATCACGTGGCTGAACATGCACTGTTCACGTGGCTGATCACACACCTGTCACGTGACTGATCATGCACTGATCACGTGGCAATCATGCACTGATCATGTGGCTGATCATACTCTGTTCACATAACTGATCATGCACACTCACGTGGCTATCATGCACTGCTCACGTGGTTGGTCATGCACTGATCACTAGCTACCATATAATGGTCACGTGATTCATCATGCACAGATCACGTAAATGATCATGCACTGTTCACGTGACTGATCATGTACTGATCACGTGACTGATCATGCACTGATCACGTGACTGATCATCCACTGAACAGTTGGCTATCATGCACTGATTACTTGGCTGATCATACACTGATCACGAGACTGATCATGCACTGATCATGTCTATATCATGCACTGAACACATGACTGCCCATGCACTGAACACGTGGATGATCATAAACTGTTCACGTGTCTGATCATGCACTGATCACGTGGCTGCTCATACACTGCTCATGTAGCTGATCATGCACTGATTACGTGTCTATCATGCAGTGTTCACGTGGCTGATCCTGCAATGATCACGTAGCTAACATGTACTGGTCACGTGACTGATCATGCACTGATCACCTGGCTTATCATGCATTGATCATGTGACTGATCATGTGCTGATCATGTTTGGTGTCATACACTGATCATGTGCCTCTGGAGGCAATGAACAAAGAGCAGAGTAAGCAGGAATCAGTCAGCAGGCAATAATCATGGAACTCAGCTCTGAGAAATCATGCTGCTCAGCTGGCAATAATCAAGTAGATGAGCAGGCAGGAATTACGCAGCACAGGTGGCAATTGTCAAGGAGATGACAGACAGGAATCGTGCAGCTCAGCTGGAAATTGTCAAGCAGATGAGCAGACAGAAATCACGGAGCTCAGCAGGCACTGATCACGTGACTGAGCGTGCACTGTTGACGTGGCTGATCACACACCTATTACATGACTGATCATGCACTGATCACGTGGCTCTCATGCACTGATCACGTGTTTATCAGGCAATGATCAGTGACTGACAGGCGCTGATCATGGGACTGTGCACCCACTGATCACGTGGCTATCATGCACTGATCACGTGACTGCGCATGCACTGATGACGTGGCTGTTCGGGCACTGATCACGTGCTTATCAGGCAGTGATCAGTGACTGACAGGCGCTGATCAGGGCACTGTGCACGCACTGATCAGGTGGCTGATCAGGAACTGACCACCTGACCGCGCATGCAGTGATCACGTGGCTGGTCGTTCACTGATCACGTGTTTATCATAGGGTGATCACGTGACTGAGAGGCGCTGATCACGTGACTGTGCCGTCAGTGATCACGTGGCTGAGCAGGCACTGATATCGTGACTGAGCATGCACTGATCATGTGCCGGGAGCCGGGGAGGCATTCCACTCTGGACAAAGGTCATGAGGAAGGAGGCTCGGCATACGCAAATGCGGGATCGAGCCTCAGGAGTCCACCCGGATATTCTCGTGCATCTCCCCCCCAAAAAATAACCAGAGTCTGCCTACTGTATTGCTTTGTGCTCTCACCTCTGATTTCACTGGGGGCTGTCCCCCACCACCATCTCGCTCTCTCTGTCAAAGAGTTAACTTACAGCTCCAATTCATAAAGTTCCTTGTCATTCTTCCCTTTACCTTCCAGCTGAGTCTCCATCTGGATCGCGGAACCCACCACGCTTACTAATTATGCCTGGGCTGCTAAGACCCACTCGAGAAGGTGTCTAGGGTGAGGCACCTTTCGCTATTCGAGAGGGCGCCTGCGGCCTACGTAAGTGGTGCAAACTTCTTGTCTTGAAGTTTGATTGGTCTTCCACGTAAACCAAGCTACTCAGTCTCTTTTCTCCACCGAATTTTCCTACTGAGCTCTCCTCATACTATTATTCTTGACATCTCTGATTAGCATATAAATAGTCGCCTAGGCCATCTCTCCTTCGAATACCCTGGATCAGTTGGGGCTGGTCCCCGGCAGGTGGCGACCGAACAGGGACCTCAGGAGGCAATACTCAAAGAGCTGAGCAGACACGAACCACGCAATCAGCAGGCAATAAGCATGGAGCTCAGCAGTGACGAATCATGCTGCTCAACTGGCAATAATCAAGCAGGTGACCAGGCAGGAATCACGCAGCTCAGCTGGCAATTGTCAAGCAGATGAGCCGACAGGAATCACGCAGCTCAGCTGGCAATGGTCATGCAGATGAGCCGGCAGGAATCACGCAGCTCAGCAGGCCCTGATCACGTGACTCTGCAGGCACTGATCACGTGGCTGATCAAGTACAGATCACGTGACTGAGCATGCACTGACCACATGGCTATCATGCACTGATGACGTGACTGCGCATGCACTGATGACGTGGCTGATCGGGCACTGATCACATGGCTCATCATGCACTGGTCACGTGTTTATCAGGCAATGATCAGTGACTGACAGGCGCTGACCATGGGACTGTGCACGCACTGATCACGTGGCTATCATGCACTGATAACGTGAATGCGCATGCACTGATGACGTGGCTGTTCGGGAACTGATCACGTGCTTATCAGGCAGTGATCAGTGACTGACAGGCGCTGATCAGGGGACTGTGCACGCACTGATCAAGTGGCTGATCAGGAACTGACCACCTGACCGCGCATGCAGTGATCACGTGGCTGGTCGTTCACTGATCACGTGTTTATCATACGGTGATCTCGTGACTGAGAGGCGCTGATCACGTGACTGTGCCGTCAGTGATCACGTGGCTGAGCAGGCACTGATATCGTGACTGAGCATGCACTGATCATTTGCCGGGAGCCGGGTAGGCATTCCACTCTGGACAAAGGTCATGAGGAAGGAGGCTCGGCATACGCAAATGTGGGATCGAGCCTCAGGAGTCCACCCGGATATTCTCGAGCATCTCCCCCCCCCAAAATAACCAGAGTCTGCCTACTGTATTGCTTTGTGCTCTCACCTCTGATTTCACTGGGGGCTGTCCCCCACCACCATCTCGCTCTCTCTGTCAAAGAGTTAACTTACAGCTCCAATTCATAAAGTTCCTTGTCATTCTTCCCTTTAACTTCCAGCTGAGTCTCCATCTGGAGCGTGGAACCCACCACGCTTACTAATTATGCCTAGGCTGCTAAGACCCACTCGAGAAGGTGTCTAGGGTGAGGCACCTTTCGCTATTCGAGAGGGCGCCTGCGGCCTACGTAAGTGGTGCAAACTTCTTGTCTTGAAGTTTGATTGGTCTTCAGCGTAAACCAAGCTACTCAGTCTCTTTTCTCCACCGAATTTTCCTACTGAGCTCTCCTCATACTATTATTCTTGACATCTCTGATTAGCATATAAATAGTCGCCTAGGCCATCTCTCCTTTGAATACCCTGGATCAGTTGGGGCTGGTCCCCGGCAGGTGGCAACCGAACAGGGACCTCAGGAGGCAATACTCAAAGAGCTGAGCAGACACGAACCACGCAATCAGCAGGCAATAAGCATGGAGCTCAGCAGTGACGAATCATGCTGCTCAACTGGCAATAATCAAGCAGGTGACCAGGCAGGAATCACGCAGCTCAGCTGGCAATTGTCAAGCAGATGAGCCGACAGGAATCACGCAGCTCAGATGGCAATTGTCATGCAAATGAGCCGGCAGGAATCACGCAGCTCAGCAGGCCCTGATCACGTGACTCTGCAGGCACTGATCACGTGGCTGATCAAGTACAGATCACGTGACTGAGCATGCACTGATCACGTGGCTATCATGCACTGATGACGGCACTGCGCATGCACTGATGACGTGGCTGATCGGGCACTGATCACATGGCTCATCATGCACTGATCACGTGTTTATCAGACAATGATCAGTGACTGACAGGCGCTGATCTTGGGACTGTGCACGCACTGATCACGTGACTGCGCATGCACTGATGACGTGGCTGTTCGGGCACTGATCACGTGCTTATCAGGCAGTGATCAGTGACTGACAGGCGCTGATCAGGGCACTGTGCACGCACTGATCAGGTGGCTGATCAGGAACTGACCACATGACCGCGCATGCAGTGATCACATGGCTGGTCGTTCACTGATCACGTGTTTATCATACGGTGATGACGTGACTGAGAGGCGCTGATCACGTGACTGTGCCGTCAGTGATCACGTGGCTGAGCAGGCACTGATATCATGACTGAGCATGCACTGATCATGTGCCGGGAACCGGGGAGGCATTCCACTCTGGACAAAGGTCATGAGGAAGGAGGCTCGGCATACGCAAATGCGGGATCGAGCCTCAGGAGTCCACACGGATATTCTCGAGCATCTCCCCCCCCCACAATAACCAGAGTCTGCCTACTGTATTGCTTTGTGCTCTCACCTCTGATTTCACTGGGGGCTGTCCCCCACCACCATCTCGCTCTCTCTGTCAAAGAGTTAACTTACAGCTCCAATTCATAAAGTTCCTTGTCATTCTTCCCTTTACCTTCCAGCTGAGTCTCCATCTGGAGCGCGGAACCCACCACGCTTACTAATTATGCCTGGGCTGCTAAGACCCACTCGAGAAGGTGTCTAGGGTGAGGCACCTTTCGCTATTCGAGAGGGCGCCTGCGGCCTACGTAAGTGGTGCAAACTTCTTGTCTTGAAGTTTGATTGGTCCTCCGCGTAAACCAAGCTACTCAGTCTCTTTTCTCCACCGAATTTTCCTACTGAGCTCTCCTCATACTATTATTCTTGACATCTCTGATTAGCATATAAATAGTCGCCTAGGCCATCTCTCCTTCGAACACCCTGGATCAGTTGGGGCTGGTCCCCGGCAGGTGGCAACCGAACAGGGACCTCAGGAGGCAATACTCAAAGAGCTGAGCAGACACGAACCACGCAATCAGCAGGCAATAAGCATGGAGCTCAGCAGTGACGAATCATGCTGCTCAACTGGCAATAATCAAGCAGGTGACCAGGCAGGAATCACGCAGCTCAGCTGGAAATTGTCAAGCAGATGAGCAGACAGAAATCACGCAGCTCAGCAGGCACTGATCACGTGACTGAGCGTGCACTGTTCACGTGGCTGATCACACACCTATTACATGACTGATCATGCACTGATCACGTGGCTCTCATGCACTGATCACGTGTTTATCAGGCAATGATCAGTGACTGACAGGCGCTGATCATGGGACTGTGCACCCACTGATCACGTGGCTATCATGCACTGATCACGTGACTGCGCATGCACTGATGACGTGGCTGTTCGGGCACTGATCACGTGCTTATCAGGCAGTGATCAGTGACTGACAGGCGCTGATCAGGGCACTGTGCACGCACTGATCAGGTGGCTGATCAGGAACTGACCACCTGACCGCGCATGCAGTGATCACGTGGCTGGTCGTTCACTGATCACGTGTTTATCATAGGGTGATCACGTGACTGAGAGGCGCTGATCACGTGACTGTGCCGTCAGTGATCACGTGGCTGAGCAGGCACTGATATCGTGACTGAGCATGCACTGATCATGTGCCGGGAGCCGGGGAGGCATTCCACTCTGGACAAAGGTCATGAGGAAGGAGGCTCGGCATACGCAAATGCGGGATCGAGCCTCAGGAGTCCACCCGGATATTCTCGAGCATCTCCCCCCCAAAAAATAACCAGAGTCTGCCTACTGTATTGCTTTGTGCTCTCACCTCTGATTTCACTGGGGGCTGTCCCCCACCACCATCTCGCTCTCTCTGTCAAAGAGTTAACTTACAGCTCCAATTCATAAAGTTCCTTGTCATTCTTCCCTTTACCTTCCAGCTGAGTCTCCATCTGGATCGCGGAACCCACCACGCTTACTAATTATGCCTGGGCTGCTAAGACCCACTCGAGAAGGTGTCTAGGGTGAGGCACCTTTCGCTATTCGAGAGGGCGCCTGCGGCCTACGTAAGTGGTGCAAACTTCTTGTCTTGAAGTTTGATTGGTCTTCAGCGTAAACCAAGCTACTCAGTCTCTTTTCTCCACCGAATTTTCCTACTGAGCTCTCCTCATACTATTATTCTTGACATCTCTGATTAGCATATAAATAGTCGCCTAGGCCATCTCTCCTTCGAATACCCTGGATCAGTTGGGGCTGGTCCCCGGCAGGTGGCGACCGAACAGGGACCTCAGGAGGCAATACTCAAAGAGCTGAGCAGACACGAACCACGCAATCAGCAGGCAATAAGCATGGAGCTCAGCAGTGACGAATCATGCTGCTCAACTGGCAATAATCAAGCAGGTGACCAGGCAGGAATCACGCAGCTCAGCTGGCAATTGTCAAGCAGATGAGCCGACAGGAATCACGCAGCTCAGCTGGCAATGGTCATGCAGATGAGCCGGCAGGAATCACGCAGCTCAGCAGGCCCTGATCACGTGACTCTGCAGGCACTGATCACGTGGCTGATCAAGTACAGATCACGTGACTGAGCATGCACTGACCACATGGCTATCATGCACTGATGACGTGACTGCGCATGCACTTATGACGTGGCTGATCGGGCACTGATCACATGGCTCATCATGCACTGGTCACGTGTTTATCAGGCAATGATCAGTGACTGACAGGCGCTGACCATGGGACTGTGCACCCACTGATCACGTGGCTATCATGCACTGATCACGTGACTGCGCATGCACTGATGACGTGGCTGTTCGGGAACTGATCACGTGCTTATCAGGCAGTGATCAGTGACTGACAGGCGCTGATCAGGGGACTGTGCAGGCACTGATCAAGTGGCTGATCAGGAACTGACCACCTGTCCGCGCATGCAGTGATCACGTGGCTGGTCGTTCACTGATCACGTGTTTATCATACGGTGATCTCGTGACTGAGAGGCGCTGATCACGTGACTGTGCCGTCAGTGATCACGTGGCTGAGCAGGCACTGATATCGTGACTGAGCATGCACTGATCATTTGCCGGGAGCCGGGTAGGCATTCCACTCTGGACAAAGGTCATGAGGAAGGAGGCTCGGCATACGCAAATGCGGGATCGAGCCTCAGGAGTCCACCCGGATATTCTCGAGCATCTCCCCCCCCCAAAATAACCAGAGTCTGCCTACTGTATTGCTTTGTGCTCTCACCTCTGATTTCACTGGGGGCTGTCCCCCACCACCATCTCGCTCTCTCTGTCAAAGAGTTAACTTACAGCTCCAATTCATAAAGTTCCTTGTCATTCTTCCCTTTAACTTCCAGCTGAGTCTCCATGTGGAGCGCGGAACCCACCACGCTTACTAATTATGCCTGGGCTGCTAAGACCCACTCGAGAAGGTGTCTAGGGTGAGGCACCTTTCGCTATTCGAGAGGGCGCCTGCGGCCTACGTAAGTGGTGCAAACTTCTTGTCTTGAAGTTTGATTGGTCTTCAGCGTAAACCAAGCTACTCAGTCTCTTTTCTCCACCGAATTTTCCTACTGAGCTCTCCTCATACTATTATTCTTGACATCTCTGATTAGCATATAAATAGTCGCCTAGGCCATCTCTCCTTCGAACACCCTGGATCAGTTGGGGCTGGTCCCCGGCAGGTGGCGACCGAACAGGGACCTCAGGAGGCAATACTCAAAGAGCTGAGCAGACACGAACCACGCAATCAGCAGGCAATAAGCATGGAGCTCAGCAGTGACGAATCATGCTGCTCAACTGGCAATAATCAAGCAGGTGACCAGGCAGGAATCACGCAGCTCAGCTGGCAATTGTCAAGCAGATGAGCCGACAGGAATCACGCAGCTCAGCTGGCAATGGTCATGCAGATGAGCCGGCAGGAATCACGCAGCTGAGCAGGCCCTGATCACGTGGCTGATCAAGTACAGATCACGTGACTGAGCATGCACTGACCACGTGGCTATCATGCACTGATGACGGCACTGTGCATGCACTGATGACGTGGCTGATCGGGCACTGATCACATGGCTCATCATGCACTGATCACGTGTTTATCAGACAATGATCAGTGACTGACAGGCGCTGATCTTGGGACTGTGCACGCACTGATCACGTGACTGCGCATGCACTGATGACGTGGCTGTTCGGGCACTGATCACGTGCTTATCAGGCAGTGATCAGTGACTGACAGGCGCTGATCAGGGCACTGTGCACGCACTGATCAGGTGGCTGATCAGGAACTGACCACATGACCGCGCATGCAGTGATCACATGGCTGGTCGTTCACTGATCACGTGTTTATCATACGGTGATGACGTGACTGAGAGGCGCTGATCACGTGACTGTGCCGTCAGTGATCACGTGGCTGAGCAGGCACTGATATCGTGACTGAGCATGCACTGATCATGTGCCGGGAGCCGGGGAGGCATTCCACTCTGGACAAAGGTCATGAGGAAGGAGGCTCGGCATACGCAAATGCGGGATCGAGCCTCAGGAGTCCACCCGGATATTCTCGAGCATCTCCCCCCCAAAAAATAACCAGAGTCTGCCTACTGTATTGCTTTGTGCTCTCACCTCTGATTTCACTGGGGGCTGTCCCCCACCACCATCTCGCTCTCTCTGTCAAAGAGTTAACTTACAGCTCCAATTCATAAAGTTCCTTGTCATTCTTCCCTTTACCTTCCAGCTGAGTCTCCATCTGGAGCGCGGAACCCACCACGCTTACTAATTATGCCTGGGCTGCTAAGACCCACTCGAGAAGGTGTCTAGGGTGAGGCACCTTTCGCTATTCGAGAGGGCGCCTGCGGCCTACGTAAGTGGTGCAAACTTCTTGTCTTGAAGTTTGATTGGTCTTCAGCGTAAACCAAGCTACTCAGTCTCTTTTCTCCACCGAATTTTCCTACTGAGCTCTCCTCATACTATTATTCTTGACATCTCTGATTAGCATATAAATAGTCGCCTAGGCCATCTCTCCTTCGAACACCCTGGATCAGTTGGGGCTGGTCCCCGGCAGGTGGCGACCGAACAGGGACCTCAGGAGGCAATACTCAAAGAGCTGAGCAGACACGAACCACGCAATCAGCAGGCAATAAGCATGGAGCTCAGCAGTGACGAATCATGCTGCTCAACTGGCAATAATCAAGCAGGTGACCAGGCAGGAATCACGCAGCTCAGCTGGCAATTGTCAAGCAGATGAGCCGACAGGAATCACGCAGCTCAGCTGGCAATTGTCAAGCAGATGAGCCGACAGGAATCACGCAGCTCAGCTGGCAATGGTCATGCAGATGAGCCGGCAGGAATCACGCAGCTCAGCAGGCCCTGATCACGTGGCTGATCAAGTACAGATCACGTGACTGAGCATGCACTGACCACGTGGCTATCATGCACTGATGACGGCACTGTGCATGCACTGATGACGTGGCTGATCGGGCACTGATCACATGGCTCATCATGCACTGATCACGTGTTTATCAGACAATGATCAGTGACTGACAGGCGCTGATCTTGGGACTGTGCACGCACTGATCACGTGACTGAGCATGCACTGATGACGTGGCTGTTCGGGCACTGATCACGTGCTTATCAGGCAGTGATCAGTGACTGACAGGCGCTGATCAGGGGACTGTGCACGCACTGATCAGGTGGCTGATCAGGAACTGACCACATGACCGCGCATGCAGTGATCACATGGCTGGTCGTTCACTGATCACGTGTTTATCATACGGTGATGACGTGACTGAGAGGCGCTGATCACGTGACTGTGCCGTCAGTGATCACGTGGCTGAGCAGGCACTGATATCATGACTGAGCATGCACTGATCATGTGCCGGGAACCGGGGAGGCATTCCACTCTGGACAAAGGTCATGAGGAAGGAGGCTCGGCATACACAAATGCGGGATCGAGCCTCAGGAGTCCACACGGATATTCTCGAGCATCTCCCCCCCAATAACCAGAGTCTGCCTACTGTATTGCTTTGTGCTCTCACCTCTGATTTCACTGGGGGCTGTCCCCCACCACCATCTCGCTCTCTCTGTCAAAGAGTTAACTTACAGCTCCAATTCATAAAGTTCCTTGTCATTCTTCCCTTTAACTTCCAGCTGAGTCTCCATCTGGAGCGCGGAACCCACCACGCTTACTAATTATGCCTGGGCTGCTAAGACCCACTCGAGAAGGTGTCTAGGGTGAGGCGCCTTTCGCTATTCGAGAGGGCGCCTGCAGCCTACGTAAGTGGTGCAAACTTCTTGTCTTGAAGTTTGATTGGTCTTCCACGTAAACCAAGCTACTCAGTCTCTTTTCTCCACCGAATTTTCCTACTGAGCTCTCCTCATACTATTATTCTTGACATCTCTGATTAGCATATAAATAGTCGCCTAGGCCATCTCTCCTTCGAACACCCTGGATCAGTTGGGGCTGGTCCCCGGCAGGTGGCGACCGAACAGGGACCTCAGGAGGCAATACTCAAAGAGCTGAGCAGACACGAACCACGCAATCAGCAGGCAATAAGCATGGAGCTCAGCAGTGACGAATCATGCTGCTCAACTGGCAATAATCAAGCAGGTGACCAGGCAGGAATCACGCAGCTCAGCTGGCAATTGTCAAGCAGATGAGCCGACAGGAATCACGCAGCTCAGCTGGCAATGGTCATGCAGATGAGCCGGCAGGAATCACGCAGCTCAGCAGGCCCTGATCACGTGACTCTGCAGGCACTGATCACGTGGCTGATCAAGTACAGATCACGTGACTGAGCATGCACTGACCACGTGGCTATCATGCACTGATGACGTGACTGCGCATGCACTGCTGACGTGGCTGATCGGGCACTGATCACATGGCTCATCATGCACTGGTCACGTGTTTATCAGGCAATGATCAGTGACTGACAGGCGCTGACCATGGGACTGTGCACGCACTGATCACGTGGCTATCATGCACTGATCACGTGACTGCGCATGCACTGATGACGTGGCTGTTTGGGCACTGATCACGTGCTTATCAGGCAGTGATCAGTGACTGACAGGCGCTGATCAGGGGACTGTGCACGCACTGATCACGTGGCTGATCAGGAACTGACCACCTGACCGCGCATGCAGTGATCACGTGGCTGGTCGTTCACTGATCACGTGTTTATCATACGGTGATCTCGTGACTGAGAGGCGCTGATCACGTGACTGTGCCGTCAGTGATCACGTTGCTGAGCAGGCACTGATATCGTGACTGAGCATGCACTGATCATGTGCCGGGAGCCGGGGAGGCATTCCACTCTGGACAAAGGTCATGAGGAAGGAGGCTCGGCATACGCAAATGCGGGATCGAGCCTCAGGAGTCCACCCGGATATTCTCGAGCATCTCCCCCAAAAAACCGGAGTCTGCCTGCTGTATTGCTTTGTGCTCTCACCTCTGATTTCACTGGGGGCTGTCCCCCACCACCATCTCGCTCTCTCTGTCAAAGAGTTAACTTACAGCTCCAATTCATAAAGTTCCTTGTCATTCTTCCCTTTAACTTCCAGCTGAGTCTCCATCTGGAGCGCGGAACCCACCACGCTTACTAATTATGCCTGGGCTGCTAAGACCCACTCGAGAAGGTGTCTAGGGTGAGGCGCCTTTCGCTATTCGAGAGGGCGCCTGCAGCCTACGTAAGTGGTGCAAACTTCTTGTCTTGAAGTTTGATTGGTCTTCCACGTAAACCAAGCTACTCAGTCTCTTTTCTCCACCGAATTTTCCTACTGAGCTCTCCTCATACTATTATTCTTGACATCTCTGATTAGCATATAAATAGTCGCCTAGGCCATCTCTCCTTCGAACACCCTGGATCAGTTGGGGCTGGTCCCCGGCAGGTGGCGACCGAACAGGGACCTCAGGAGGCAATACTCAAAGAGCTGAGCAGACACGAACCACGCAATCAGCAGGCAATAAGCATGGAGCTCAGCAGTGACGAATCATGCTGCTCAACTGGCAATAATCAAGCAGGTGACCAGGCAGGAATCACGCAGCTCAGCTGGCACTTGTCAAGCAGATGAGCCGACAGGAATCACGCAGCTCAGCTGGCAATGGTCATGCAGATGAGCCAGCAGGAATCACGCAGCTCAGCAGGCCCTGATCACGTGGCTGATCAAGTACAGATCACGTGACTGAGCATGCACTGATCACGTGGCTATCATGCACTGATGACGTGACTGCACATGCACTGATGACGTGGCTGATCGGGCACTGATCACATGGCTCATCATGCACTGGTCACGTGTTTATCAGGCAATGATCAGTGACTGACAGGCGCTGATCATGGGACTGTGCACGCACTGATCACGTGGCTATCATGCACTGATGACGGCACTGCGCATGCACTGATGACGTGGCTGATCGGGCACTGATCACATGGCTCATCATGCACTGATCACGTGTTTATCAGACAATGATCAGTGACTGACAGGCGCTGATCTTGGGACTGTGCACGCACTGATCACGTGACTTCGCATGCACTGATGACGTGGCTGTTCGGGCACTGATCACGTGCTTATCAGGCAGTGATCAGTGACTGACAGGCGCTGATCAGGGGACTGTGCACGCACTGATCAGGTGGCTGATCAGGAACTGACCACATGACCGCGCATGCAGTGATCACATGGCTGGTCGTTCAACTGATCACGTGTTTATCATACGGTGATGACGTGACTGAGAGGCGCTGATCACGTGACTGTGCCGTCAGTGATCACGTGGCTGAGCAGGCACTGATATCATGACTGAGCATGCACTGATCATGTGCCGGGAACCGGGGAGGCATTCCACTCTGGACAAAGGTCATGAGGAAGGAGGCTCGGCATACGCAAATGCGGGATCGAGCCTCAGGAGTCCACACGGATATTCTCGAGCATCTCCCCCCACAATAACCAGAGTCTGCCTACTGTATTGCTTTGTGCTCTCACCTCTGATTTCACTGGGGGCTGTCCCCCACCACCATCTCGCTCTCTCTGTCAAAGAGTTAACTTACAGCTCCAATTCATAAAGTTCCTTGTCATTCTTCCCTTTACCTTCCAGCTGAGTCTCCATCTGGAGCGCGGAACCCACCACGCTTACTAATTATGCCTGGGCTGCTAAGACCCACTCGAGAAGGTGTCTAGGGTGAGGCACCTTTCGCTATTCGAGAGGGCGCCTGCGGCCTACCTAAGTGGTGCAAACTTCTTGTCTTGAAGTTTGATTGGTCTTCCACGTAAACCAAGCTACTCAGTCTCTTTTCTCCACCTAATTTTCCTACTGAGCTCTCCTCATACTATTATTATTGACTTCTCTGATTAGCATATAAATAGTCGCCTAGGCCATCTCTCCTTCGAATACCCTGGATCAGTTGGGGCTGGTCCCCGGCAGGTGGCAACCGAACAGGGACCTCAGGAGGCAATTCTCAAAGAGCTGAGCAGACAGGAGCCACGCAATCAGCAGGCAATAAGCATGGAGCTCAGCAGTGACAAATCATGCTGCTCAACTGGCAATAATCAAGCAGGTGACCAGGCAGGAATCACGCGGCTCAGCTGGCAATTGTCAAGCAGATGAGCCGACAGGAATCACGCAGCTCAGCTGGCAATGGTCATGCAGATGAGCCGGCAGGAATCACGCAGCTCAGCAGGCCCTGATCACGTGACTCTGCAGGCACTGATCACGTGGCTGATCAAGTACAGATCACGTGACTGAGCATGCACTGACCACGTGGCTATCATGCACTGATGACGTGACTGCGCATGCACTGCTGACGTGGCTGATCGGGCACTGATCACATGGCTCATCATGCACTGGTCACGTGTTTATCAGGCAATGATCAGTGACTGACAGGCGCTGACCATGGGACTGTGCACGCACTGATCACATGGCTATCATGCACTGATCACGTGACTGCGCATGCACTGATGACGTGGCTGTTTGGGCACTGATCACGTGCTTATCAGGCAGTGATCAGTGACTGACAGGCGCTGATCAGGGGACTGTGCACGCACTGGTCACGTGGCTGATCAGGAACTGACCACCTGACCGCGCATGCAGTGATCACGTGGCTGGTCGTTCACTGATCACGTGTTTATCATACGGTGATCTCGTGACTGAGAGGCGCTGATCACGTGACTGTGCCGTCAGTGATCACGTTGCTGAGCAGGCACTGATATCGTGACTGAGCATGCACTGATCATGTGCCGGGAGCCGGGGAGGCATTCCACTCTGGACAAAGGTCATGAGGAAGGAGGCTCGGCATACGCAAATGCGGGATCGAGCCTCAGGAGTCCACCCGGATATTCTCGAGCATCTCCCCCCAAAAACCGGAGTCTGCCTGCTGTATTGCTTTGTGCTCTCACCTCTGATTTCACTGGGGGCTGTCCCCCACCACCATCTCGCTCTCTCTGTCAAAGAGTTAACTTACAGCTCCAATTCATAAAGTTCCTTGTCATTCTTCCCTTTAACTTCCAGCTGAGTCTCCATCTGGAGCGCGGAACCCACCACGCTTACTAATTATGCCTCGGCTGCTAAGACCCACTCGAGAAGGTGTCTAGGGTGAGGCGCCTTTCGCTATTCGAGAGGGTGCCTGCAGCCTACGTAAGTGGTGCAAACTTCTTGTCTTGAAGTTTGATTGGTCTTCCACGTAAACCAAGCTACTCAGTCTCTTTTCTCCACCGAATTTTCCTACTGAGCTCTCCTCATACTATTATTCTTGACATCTCTGATTAGCATATAAATAGTCGCCTAGGCCATCTCTCCTTCGAACACCCTGGATCAGTTGGGGCTGGTCCCCGGCAGGTGGCGACCGAACAGGGACCTCAGGAGGCAATACTCAAAGAGCTGAGCAGACACGAACCACGCAATCAGCAGGCAATAAGCATGGAGCTCAGCAGTGACGAATCATGCTGCTCAACTGGCAATAATCAAGCAGGTGACCAGGCAGGAATCACGCAGCTCAGCTGGCAATTGTCAAGCAGATGAGCCGACAGGAATCACGCAGCTCAGCTGGCAATGGTCATGCAGATGAGCCGGCAGGAATCACGCATCTGAGCAGGCCCTGATCACGTGGCTGATCAAGTACAGATCACGTGACTGAGCATGCACTGACCACGTGGCTATCATGCACTGATGACGTGACTGCGCATGCACTGATGACGTGGCTGATCGGGCACTGATCACATGGCTCATCATGCACTGGTCACGTGTTTATCAGGCAATGATCAGTGACTGACAGGCGCTGACCATGGGACTGTGCACGCACTGATCACGTGGCTATCATGCACTGATCACGTGAATGCGCATGCACTGATGACGTGGCTGTTCGGGAACTGATCACGTGCTTATCAGGCAGTGATCAGTGACTGACAGGCGCTGATCAGGGGACTGTGCACGCACTGATCAGGTGGCTGATCAGGAACTGACCACCTGACCGCGCATGCAGTGATCACGTGGCTGGTCGTTCACTGATCACGTGTTTATCATACGGTGATCTCGTGACTGAGAGGCGCTGATCACGTGACTGTGCCGTCAGTGAACACGTGGCTGAGCAGGCACTGATATCGTGACTGAGCATGCACTGATCATTTGCCGGGAGCCGGGTAGGCATTCCACTCTGGACAAAGGTCATGAGGAAGGAGGCTCGGCATACGCAAATGCGGGATCGAGCCTCAGGAGTCCACCCGGATATTCTCGAGCATCTCCCCCCCCCAAAATAACCAGAGTCTGCCTACTGTATTGCTTTGTGCTCTCACCTCTGATTTCACTGGGGGCTGTCCCCCACCACCATCTCGCTCTCTCTGTCAAAGAGTTAACTTACAGCTCCAATTCATAAAGTTCCTTGTCATTCTTCCCTTTAACTTCCAGCTGAGTCTCCATCTGGAGCGCGGAACCCACCACGCTTACTAATTATGCCTGGGCTGCTAAGACCCACTCGAGAAGGTGTCTAGGGTGAGGCACCTTTCGCTATTCGAGAGGGCGCCTGCGGCCTACGTAAGTGGTGCAAACTTCTTCTCTTGAAGTTTGATTGGTCTTCCGCGTAAACCAAGCTACTCAGTCTCTTTTCTCCACCGAATTTTCCTACTGAGCTCTCCTCATACTATTATTCTTGACATCTCTGATTAGCATATAAATAGTCGCCTAGGCCATCTCTCCTTCGAATACCCTGGATCAGTTGGGGCTGGTCCCCGGCAGGTGGCGACCGAACAGGGACCTCAGGAGGCAATACTCAAAGAGCTGAGCAGACACGAACCACGCAATCAGCAGGCAATAAGCATGGAGCTCAGCAGTGACGAATCATGCTGCTCAACTGGCAATAATCAAGCAGGTGACCAGGCAGGAATCACGCAGCTCAGCTGGCAATTGTCAAGCAGATGAGCCGACAGGAATCACGCAGCTCAGCTGGCAATGGTCATGCAGATGAGCCGGCATGAATCACGCAGCTCAGCAGGCCCTGATCACGTGACTCTGCAGGCACTGATCACGTGGCTGATCAAGTACAGATCACGTGACTGAGCATGCACTGACCACATGGCTATCATGCACTGATGACGTGACTGCGCATGCACTGATGACGTGGCTGATCGGGCACTGATCACATGGCTCATCATGCACTGGTCACGTGTTTATCAGGCAATGATCAGTGACTGACAGGCGCTGACCATGGGACTGTGCACGCACTGATCACGTGGCTATCATGCACTGATCACGTGAATGCGCATGCACTGATGACGTGGCTGTTCGGGAACTGATCACGTGCTTATCAGGCAGTGATCAGTGACTGACAGGCGCTGATCAGGGGACTGTGCACGCACTGATCAAGTGGCTGATCAGGAACTGACCACCTGACCGCGCATGCAGTGATCACGTGGCTGGTCGTTCACTGATCACGTGTTTATCATACGGTGATCTCGTGACTGAGAGGCGCTGATCACGTGACTGTGCCGTCAGTGATCACGTTGCTGAGCAGGCACTGATATCGTGACTGAGCATGCACTGATCATGTGCCAGGAGCCGGGGAGGCATTCCACTCTGGACAAAGGTCATGAGGAAGGAGGCTCGGCATACGCAAATGCGGGATCGAGCCTCAGGAGTCCACCCGGATATTCTCGAGCATCTCCCCCCCCCCACAATAACCAGAGTCTGCCTACTGTATTGCTTTGTGCTCTCACCTCTGATTTCACTGGGGGCTGTCCCCCACCACCATCTCGCTCTCTCTGTCAAAGAGTTAACTTACAGCTCCAATTCATAAAGTTCCTTGTCATTCTTCCCTTTAACTTCCAGCTGAGTCTCCATCTGGAGCGCGGAACCCACCACGCTTACTAATTATGCCTGGGCTGCTAAGACCCACTCGAGAAGGTGTCTAGGGTGAGGCACCTTTCGCTATTCGAGAGGGCGCCTGCGGCCTACGTAAGTGGTGCAAACTTCTTCTCTTGAAGTTTGATTGGTCTTCCGCGTAAACCAAGCTACTCAGTCTCTTTTCTCCACCGAATTTTCCTACTGAGCTCTCCTCATACTATTATTCTTGACATCTCTGATTAGCATATAAATAGTCGCCTAGGCCATCTCTCCTTCGAATACCCTGGATCAGTTGGGGCTGGTCCCCGGCAGGTGGCGACCGAACAGGGACCTCAGGAGGCAATACTCAAAGAGCTGAGCAGACACGAACCACGCAATCAGCAGGCAATAAGCATGGAGCTCAGCAGTGACGAATCATGCTGCTCAACTGGCAATAATCAAGCAGGTGACCAGGCAGGAATCACGCAGCTCAGCTGGCAATTGTCAAGCAGATGAGCCGACAGGAATCACGCAGCTCAGCTGGCAATGGTCATGCAGATGAGCCGGCATGAATCACGCAGCTCAGCAGGCCCTGATCACGTGACTCTGCAGGCACTGATCACGTGGCTGATCAAGTACAGATCACGTGACTGAGCATGCACTGACCACATGGCTATCATGCACTGATGACGTGACTGCGCATGCACTGATGACGTGGCTGATCGGGCACTGATCACATGGCTCATCATGCACTGGTCACGTGTTTATCAGGCAATGATCAGTGACTGACAGGCGCTGACCATGGGACTGTGCACGCACTGATCACGTGGCTATCATGCACTGATCACGTGACTGCGCATGCACTGATGACGTGGCTGTTCGGGCACTGATCACGTGCTTATCAGGCAGTGATCAGTGACTGACAGGCGCTGATCAGGGGACTGTGCACGCACTGATCAGGTGGCTGATCAGGAACTGACCACATGACCGCGCATGCAGTGATCACATGGCTGGTCGTTCAACTGATCACGTGTTTATCATACGGTGATGACGTGACTGAGAGGCGCTGATCACGTGACTGTGCCGTCAGTGATCACGTGGCTGAGCAGGCACTGATATCATGACTGAGCATGCACTGATCATGTGCCGGGAACCGGGGAGGCATTCCACTCTGGACAAAGGTCATGAGGAAGGAGGCTCGGCATACGCAAATGCGGGATCGAGCCTCAGGAGTCCACACGGATATTCTCGAGCATCTCCCCCCCACAATAACCAGAGTCTGCCTACTGTATTGCTTTGTGCTCTCACCTCTGATTTCACTGGGGGCTGTCCCCCACCACCATCTCGCTCTCTCTGTCAAAGAGTTAACTTACAGCTCCAATTCATAAAGTTCCTTGTCATTCTTCCCTTTACCTTCCAGCTGAGTCTCCATCTGGAGCGCGGAACCCACCACGCTTACTAATTATGCCTGGGCTGCTAAGACCCACTCGAGAAGGTGTCTAGGGTGAGGCACCTTTCGCTATTCGAGAGGGCGCCTGCGGCCTACGTAAGTGGTGCAAACTTCTTGTCTTGAAGTTTGATTGGTCTTCCGCGTAAACCAAGCTACTCAGTCTCTTTTCTCCACCGAATTTTCCTACTGAGCTCTCCTCATACTATTATTCTTGACATCTCTGATTAGCATATAAATAGTCGCCTAGGCCATCTCTCCTTCGAATACCCTGGATCAGTTGGGGCTGGTCCCCGGCAGGTGGCAACCGAACAGGGACCTCAGGAGGCAATACTCAAAGAGCTGAGCAGACACGAACCACGCAATCAGCAGGCAATAAGCATGGAGCTCAGCAGTGACGAATCATGCTGCTCAACTGGCAATAATCAAGCAGGTGACCAGGCAGGAATCACGCGGCTCAGCTGGCAATTGTCAAGCAGATGAGCCGACAGGAATCACGCAGCTCAGCTGGCAATGGTCATGCAGATGAGCCGGCAGGAATCACGCAGCTCAGCAGGCCCTGATCACGTGACTCTGCAGGCACTGATCACGTGGCTGATCAAGTACAGATCACGTGACTGAGCATGCACTGACCACGTGGCTATCATGCACTGATGACGTGACTGCGCATGCACTGCTGACGTGGCTGATCGGGCACTGATCACATGGCTCATCATGCACTGGTCACGTGTTTATCAGGCAATGATCAGTGACTGACAGGCGCTGACCATGGGACTGTGCACGCACTGATCACGTGGCTATCATGCACTGATCACGTGACTGCGCATGCACTGATGACGTGGCTGTTTGGGCACTGATCACGTGCTTATCAGGCAGTGATCAGTGACTGACAGGCGCTGATCAGGGGACTGTGCACGCACTGATCACGTGGCTGATCAGGAACTGACCACCTGACCGCGCATGCAGTGATCACGTGGCTGGTCGTTCACTGATCACGTGTTTATCATACGGTGATCTCGTGACTGAGAGGCGCTGATCACGTGACTGTGCCGTCAGTGATCACGTTGCTGAGCAGGCACTGATATCGTGACTGAGCATGCACTGATCATGTGCCGGGAGCCGGGGAGGCATTCCACTCTGGACAAAGGTCATGAGGAAGGAGGCTCGGCATACGCAAATGCGGGATCGAGCCTCAGGAGTCCACCCGGATATTCTCGAGCATCTCCCCCCAAAAAAACCGGAGTCTGCCTGCTGTATTGCTTTGTGCTCTCACCTCTGATTTCACTGGGGGCTGTCCCCCACCACCATCTCGCTCTCTCTGTCAAAGAGTTAACTTACAGCTCCAATTCATAAAGTTCCTTGTCATTCTTCCCTTTAACTTCCAGCTGAGTCTCCATCTGGAGCGCGGAACCCACCACGCTTACTAATTATGCCTGGGCTGCTAAGACCCACTCGAGAAGGTGTCTAGGGTGAGGCGCCTTTCGCTATTCGAGAGGGCGCCTGCAGCCTACGTAAGTGGTGCAAACTTCTTGTCTTGAAGTTTGATTGGTCTTCCACGTAAACCAAGCTACTCAGTCTCTTTTCTCCACCGAATTTTCCTACTGAGCTCTCCTCATACTATTATTCTTGACATCTCTGATTAGCATATAAATAGTCGCCTAGGCCATCTCTCCTTCGAACACCCTGGATCAGTTGGGGCTGGTCCCCGGCAGGTGGCGACCGAACAGGGACCTCAGGAGGCAATACTCAAAGAGCTGAGCAGACACGAACCACGCAATCAGCAGGCAATAAGCATGGAGCTCAGCAGTGACGAATCATGCTGCTCAACTGGCAATAATCAAGCAGGTGACCAGGCAGGAATCACGCAGCTCAGCTGGCAATTGTCAAGCAGATGAGCCGACAGGAATCACGCAGCTCAGCTGGCAATGGTCATGCAGATGAGCCAGCAGGAATCACGCAGCTCAGCAGGCCCTGATCACGTGGCTGATCAAGTACAGATCACGTGACTGAGCATGCACTGACCACGTGGCTATCATGCACTGATGACGTGACTGCGCATGCACTGATGACGTGGCTGATCGGGCACTGATCACATGGCTCATCATGCACTGGTCACGTGTTTATCAGGCAATGATCAGTGACTGACAGGCGCTGATCATGGGACTGTGCACGCACTGATCACGTGGCTATCATGCACTGATGACGGCACTGCGCATGCACTGATGACGTGGCTGATCGGGCACTGATCACATGGCTCATCATGCACTGATCACGTGTTTATCAGACAATGATCAGTGACTGACAGGCGCTGATCTTGGGACTGTGCACGCACTGATCACGTGACTTCGCATGCACTGATGACGTGGCTGTTCGGGCACTGATCACGTGCTTATCAGGCAGTGATCAGTGACTGACAGGCGCTGCTCAGGGGACTGTGCACGCACTGATCAGGTGGCTGATCAGGAACTGACCACATGACCGCGCATGCAGTGATCACATGGCTGGTCGTTCAACTGATCACGTGTTTATCATACGGTGATGACGTGACTGAGAGGCGCTGATCACGTGACTGTGCCGTCAGTGATCACGTGGCTGAGCAGGCACTGATATCATGACTGAGCATGCACTGATCATGTGCCGGGAACCGGGGAGGCATTCCACTCTGGACAAAGGTCATGAGGAAGGAGGCTCGGCATACGCAAATGCGGGATCGAGCCTCAGGAGTCCACACGGATATTCTCGAGCATCTCCCCCCCCCCACAATAACCAGAGTCTGCCTACTGTATTGCTTTGTGCTCTCACCTCTGATTTCACTGGGGGCTGTCCCCCACCACCATCTCGCTCTCTCTGTCAAAGAGTTAACTTACAGCTCCAATTCATAAAGTTCCTTGTCATTCTTCCCTTTACCTTCCAGCTGAGTCTCCATCTGGAGCGCGGAACCCACCACGCTTACTAATTATGCCTGGGCTGCTAAGACCCACTCGAGAAGGTGTCTAGGGTGAGGCACCTTTCGCTATTCGAGAGGGCGCCTGCGGCCTACGTAAGTGGTGCAAACTTCTTGTCTTGAAGTTTGATTGGTCTTCCGCGTAAACCAAGCTACTCAGTCTCTTTTCTCCACCGAATTTTCCTACTGAGCTCTCCTCATACTATTATTCTTGACATCTCTGATTAGCATATAAATAGTCGCCTAGGCCATCTCTCCTTCGAATACCCTGGATCAGTTGGGGCTGGTCCCCGGCAGGTGGCAACCGAACAGGGACCTCAGGAGGCAATACTCAAAGAGCTGAGCAGACACGAACCACGCAATCAGCAGGCAATAAGCATGGAGCTCAGCAGTGACGAATCATGCTGCTCAACTGGCAATAATCAAGCAGGTGACCAGGCAGGAATCACGCGGCTCAGCTGGCAATTGTCAAGCAGATGAGCCGACAGGAATCACGCAGCTCAGCTGGCAATGGTCATGCAGATGAGCCGGCAGGAATCACGCAGCTCAGCAGGCCCTGATCACGTGACTCTGCAGGCACTGATCACGTGGCTGATCAAGTACAGATCACGTGACTGAGCATGCACTGACCACGTGGCTATCATGCACTGATGACGTGACTGCGCATGCACTGCTGACGTGGCTGATCGGGCACTGATCACATGGCTCATCATGCACTGGTCACGTGTTTATCAGGCAATGATCAGTGACTGACAGGCGCTGACCATGGGACTGTGCACGCACTGATCACGTGGCTATCATGCACTGATCACGTGACTGCGCATGCACTGATGACGTGGCTGTTTGGGCACTGATCACGTGCTTATCAGGCAGTGATCAGTGACTGACAGGCGCTGATCAGGGGACTGTGCACGCACTGATCACGTGGCTGATCAGGAACTGACCACCTGACCGCGCATGCAGTGATCACGTGGCTGGTCGTTCACTGATCACGTGTTTATCATACGGTGATCTCGTGACTGAGAGGCGCTGATCACGTGACTGTGCCGTCAGTGATCACGTTGCTGAGCAGGCACTGATATCGTGACTGAGCATGCACTGATCATGTGCCGGGAGCCGGGGAGGCATTCCACTCTGGACAAAGGTCATGAGGAAGGAGGCTCGGCATACGCAAATGCGGGATCGAGCCTCAGGAGTCCACCCGGATATTCTCGAGCATCTCCCCCCAAAAAACCGGAGTCTGCCTGCTGTATTGCTTTGTGCTCTCACCTCTGATTTCACTGGGGGCTGTCCCCCACCACCATCTCGCTCTCTCTGTCAAAGAGTTAACTTACAGCTCCAATTCATAAAGTTCCTTGTCATTCTTCCCTTTAACTTCCAGCTGAGTCTCCATCTGGAGCGCGGAACCCACCACGCTTACTAATTATGCCTCGGCTGCTAAGACCCACTCGAGAAGGTGTCTAGGGTGAGGCGCCTTTCGCTATTCGAGAGGGTGCCTGCAGCCTACGTAAGTGGTGCAAACTTCTTGTCTTGAAGTTTGATTGGTCTTCCACGTAAACCAAGCTACTCAGTCTCTTTTCTCCACCGAATTTTCCTACTGAGCTCTCCTCATACTATTATTCTTGACATCTCTGATTAGCATATAAATAGTCGCCTAGGCCATCTCTCCTTCGAACACCCTGGATCAGTTGGGGCTGGTCCCCGGCAGGTGGCGACCGAACAGGGACCTCAGGAGGCAATACTCAAAGAGCTGAGCAGACACGAACCACGCAATCAGCAGGCAATAAGCATGGAGCTCAGCAGTGACGAATCATGCTGCTCAACTGGCAATAATCAAGCAGGTGACCAGGCAGGAATCACGCAGCTCAGCTGGCAATTGTCAAGCAGATGAGCCGACAGGAATCACGCAGCTCAGCTGGCAATGGTCATGCAGATGAGCCGGCAGGAATCACGCAGCTTAGCAGGCCCTGATCACGTGGCTGATCAAGTACAGATCACGTGACTGAGCATGCACTGACCACGTGGCTATCATGCACTGATGACGTGACTGCGCATGCACTGATGACGTGGCTGATCGGGCACTGATCACATGGCTCATCATGCACTGGTCACGTGTTTATCAGGCAATGATCAGTGACTGACAGGCGCTGACCATGGGACTGTGCACGCACTGATCACGTGGCTATCATGCACTGATCACGTGAATGCGCATGCACTGATG
The DNA here is from genome assembly GCF_032452875.1 of Bos javanicus. Lineage (NCBI taxonomy): Eukaryota > Metazoa > Chordata > Mammalia > Artiodactyla > Bovidae > Bos > Bos javanicus. The sequence goes on along the minus strand of NW_026893599.1, from coordinate 1,562,626 downwards.
ACGTGGCTGTTCGGGAACTGATCACGTGCTTATCAGGCAGTGATCAGTGACTGACAGGCGCTGATCAGGGGACTGTGCACGCACTGATCAGGTGGCTGATCAGGAACTGACCACCTGACCGCGCATGCAGTGATCACGTGGCTGGTCGTTCACTGATCACGTGTTTATCATACGGTGATCTCGTGACTGAGAGGCGCTGATCACGTGACTGTGCCGTCAGTGAACACGTGGCTGAGCAGGCACTGATATCGTGACTGAGCATGCACTGATCATTTGCCGGGAGCCGGGTAGGCATTCCACTCTGGACAAAGGTCATGAGGAAGGAGGCTCGGCATACGCAAATGCGGGATCGAGCCTCAGGAGTCCACCCGGATATTCTCGAGCATCTCCCCCCCAAAATAACCAGAGTCTGCCTACTGTATTGCTTTGTGCTCTCACCTCTGATTTCACTGGGGGCTGTCCCCCACCACCATCTCGCTCTCTCTGTCAAAGAGTTAACTTACAGCTCCAATTCATAAAGTTCCTTGTCATTCTTCCCTTTAACTTCCAGCTGAGTCTCCATCTGGAGCGCGGAACCCACCACGCTTACTAATTATGCCTGGGCTGCTAAGACCCACTCGAGAAGGTGTCTAGGGTGAGGCACCTTTCGCTATTCGAGAGGGCGCCTGCGGCCTACGTAAGTGGTGCAAACTTCTTCTCTTGAAGTTTGATTGGTCTTCCGCGTAAACCAAGCTACTCAGTCTCTTTTCTCCACCGAATTTTCCTACTGAGCTCTCCTCATACTATTATTCTTGACATCTCTGATTAGCATATAAATAGTCGCCTAGGCCATCTCTCCTTCGAATACCCTGGATCAGTTGGGGCTGGTCCCCGGCAGGTGGCGACCGAACAGGGACCTCAGGAGGCAATACTCAAAGAGCTGAGCAGACACGAACCACGCAATCAGCAGGCAATAAGCATGGAGCTCAGCAGTGACGAATCATGCTGCTCAACTGGCAATAATCAAGCAGGTGACCAGGCAGGAATCACGCAGCTCAGCTGGCAATTGTCAAGCAGATGAGCCGACAGGAATCACGCAGCTCAGCTGGCAATGGTCATGCAGATGAGCCGGCATGAATCACGCAGCTCAGCAGGCCCTGATCACGTGACTCTGCAGGCACTGATCACGTGGCTGATCAAGTACAGATCACGTGACTGAGCATGCACTGACCACATGGCTATCATGCACTGATGACGTGACTGCGCATGCACTGATGACGTGGCTGATCGGGCACTGATCACATGGCTCATCATGCACTGGTCACGTGTTTATCAGGCAATGATCAGTGACTGACAGGCGCTGACCATGGGACTGTGCACGCACTGATCACGTGGCTATCATGCACTGATCACGTGAATGCGCATGCACTGATGACGTGGCTGTTCGGGAACTGATCACGTGCTTATCAGGCAGTGATCAGTGACTGACAGGCGCTGATCAGGGGACTGTGCACGCACTGATCAAGTGGCTGATCAGGAACTGACCACCTGACCGCGCATGCAGTGATCACGTGGCTGGTCGTTCACTGATCACGTGTTTATCATACGGTGATCTCGTGACTGAGAGGCGCTGATCACGTGACTGTGCCGTCAGTGATCACGTTGCTGAGCAGGCACTGATATCGTGACTGAGCATGCACTGATCATGTGCCAGGAGCCGGGGAGGCATTCCACTCTGGACAAAGGTCATGAGGAAGGAGGCTCGGCATACGCAAATGCGGGATCGAGCCTCAGGAGTCCACCCGGATATTCTCGAGCATCTCCCCCCCCCCACAATAACCAGAGTCTGCCTACTGTATTGCTTTGTGCTCTCACCTCTGATTTCACTGGGGGCTGTCCCCCACCACCATCTCGCTCTCTCTGTCAAAGAGTTAACTTACAGCTCCAATTCATAAAGTTCCTTGTCATTCTTCCCTTTAACTTCCAGCTGAGTCTCCATCTGGAGCGCGGAACCCACCACACTTACTAATTATGCCTGGGCTGCTAAGACCCACTCGAGAAGGTGTCTAGGGTGAGGCACCTTTCGCTATTCGAGAGGGCGCCTGCAGCCTACGTAAGTGGTGCAAACTTCTTTTCTTGAAGTTTGATTGGTCTTCCGCGTAAACCAAGCTACTCAGTCTCTTTTCTCCACCGAATTTTCCTACTGAGCTCTCCTCATACTATTATTCTTGACATCTCTGATTAGCATATAAATAGTCGCCTAGGCCATCTCTCCTTCGAATACCCTGGATCAGTTGGGGCTGGTCCCCGGCAGGTGGCGACCGAACAGGGACCTCAGGAGGCAATACTCAAAGAGCTGAGCAGACACGAACCACGCAATCAGCAGGCAATAAGCATGGAGCTCAGCAGTGACGAATCATGCTGCTCAACTGGCAATAATCAAGCACGTGACCAGGCAGGAATCACGCAGCTCAGCTGGCAATTGTCAAGCAGATGAGCCGACAGGAATCACGCAGCTCAGATGGAAATTGTCATGCAGATGAGCCGGCAGGAATCACGCAGCTTAGCAGGCCCTGATCACGTGACTCTGCAGGCACTGATCACGTGGCTATCATGCACTGATCACGTGGCTGAACATGCACTGTACACATGGCTGATCACACACCTGTCACTTGGCTGATCATGCAATGATCATGTAGCAACCATGTACTGATCATGTGACTGATCATGCACTCATCCCGTAATTGATCATGCACTGATCACGTGGCTCATCATGCACTGATCACGTGACTCTTCACGCACTGATCACTTGACTGATCATGCACTGATCACGTGGCTATAATGCACTGATCACGTGGCGGATCATACACTGTTCACGTGCCTGTTCATGCACAGATCACGTGACTTATCATGAACTGATCACGTGGCTATAATTCAATGATCACGTGGATATCATGCACGGATTATGTGACTGTCATGCACGGATCACGTGACTAATCATGAACTAATCACGTAGGTATCATGCACTGATCACGTGGCTATCATGCACTGCTAACGTGGCTGATCATACAATGATCACATAGCTACCATATACTGGTCACGTGACTGATCATGCACTGATCACGTAATTGATCATGCACTGATCACGTGGCTGATCAAACACTGATCACGTGGCTGATCATGCACTCTTCACATGACTGATCATGTACTGATCACGTGGCTATAATGCACTGATCACGTGCCTGGTCATGCACAGATCACGTGAATACTCATGAATTGATCACGTGGATATCATGCACTGATCACCTGGCTATCATGCACTGATCACGTGGCTGATCACACACGAATCACGTGAATGATCATGCACTGATCACGTGGCTATCATGCACTGATGACGTGGCTGATCATGCAATGATCACGTAGCTACCATGTACTGGTCACGTGATTGATCATGCACTGATCACGTGGCTGATCATGCACTGATCACGTGGCTGATCATGCACTGATCACGTAATTGATCATGCACTGATCACGTGACTGATCATGCACTGATCACGTGGCTCATCATGCACTGCTCACGTGGCTGAAAATGCAATGATCACACAGCTACGATGTACTAGTCACACGACTGATCATGCATTGATCACGTAATTTATCATGCACTGATCACCTGGCTTATCATGCATTGATCATGTGACTGATCATGTGCTGATCATGTTTGGTGTCATACACTGATCATGTGCCTCTGGAGGCAATGAACAAAGAGCTGAGTAGGCAGGAATCAGTCAGCAGGCAATAATCATGGAACTCAGCTCTGAGAAATCATGCTGCTCAGCTGGCAATAATCAAGTAGATGAGCAGGCAGGAATTACGCAGCACAGGTAGCAATTGTCAAGGAGATGACAGGCAGGAATCGTGCAGCTCAGCTGGCAATTGTCAAGCAGATGAGCAGACAGGAATCACGCAGCTCAGCAGGCCATGATCACGTGACTGAGCATGCACTGTTCACGTGGCTGATCACATACCTATCACGTGACTGATCATGCACTGATCACGTGGCTCTCATACACTGATCACGTGATTGCGGATGCACTGATCACGTATGTATGTACTGATCACGTGGCTATCATGTACTGATGACGTGGCTTATCATGCACTGATCATGTGACTGATCATGCACTGATCACGTAGCTATCTTTCACTGATCATTTGTCTGATCATACACTCATTACGGGACTGATCATGCACTGATCACGGTGCTATCATATATTGATTACATGACTCCACATGCACTGATCACGTGGATCATCATAAACTGATCACGTGACTGATCTAGCAGTGATCACGTCACTGATCATGCACTGATCAAGTGACTGATCATGCACTGATCAGTTGGCTATCATGCACAGATTACTTGTCTGATCATACACTGATCAAGTGACTGATAATGCACTGATCATCTGGCTATCATGCACTCATTATCTGGCTTTCGTGCACTGATCACGTGGTTGATCATACACTGATCACGAGACTGATCAGGCATTGATCACATCTATATCATGCACTGATCACATGACTGCCCATGCACTGATCACGAGGATGATCATACACTGATCATGTGACAGATCATACAGTGATCACGTGGCTATCATGCACTGCTCACGTGGCTGATCATGCACTGCTCACGAGGCTGATGATGTACTGATCACGTAAATGATCATGCACTGATCATGTGACTGATCTTGCACTGATCACGTAAATGATCATGCACTGATCACGTGACTGATCTTGCACTGATCAAGTGACTGATCATGCACTGATCACGTGGCTATAATGCACTGATCACGTGGCGGATCATACACTGTTCACGTGCCTGTTCATGCACAGATCACGTGACTAATCATGAACTGATCACGTGGCTATAATTCAATGTTCACGTGGATATCATGCACTGATTATGTGACTGTCATGCACGGATCACGTGACTAATCATGAACTAACCACGTAGGTATCATGCACTGATCACGTGGCTGATCATACACTGTTCACGTGTATGATCATGCACTGAGTACGTGGCTGATCATACACTGCTCATGTAGCTGATCATGCACTGATCACATGTCTATCATGCAGTGCTCACGTGGATGATCCTGCAATGATCACGTAGCTAACATGTACGGGTCACGAGACTGATCATGCAATGGTAACGTAATTGATCATGCACTGATCACGTGACTGATCATGCACTGATCACGTGGCTATCATGCACTGCTAACGTGCCTGATCATGCAATGATCACGTAGCAACCATGTACTGGTCACGTGACTGATCATGCACTGATCACGTAATTAATCCTGCACTGATCACCTGACTCATCATGAACTGATCACGTGGCTGATCACACACGTATCACGTGACTGATCATGCACTGATCACGTGGCTATCATGCACTAATCACCTGGCTATCATTCACTGATCCCGTGGCTATCGTGCACTGATCACGTGGCTGATCATGCAATGATCACGTAGCTACCATGTACTGGTCACGTGACTTATTTTGCACTGATCATGTGGCTGATCAGGCACTTATCACGTGGCTACCATGCACTGCTAACGTGGCTGATCCTGCAATGATCACGCAGCTACCATGTACTGGTCACGTGACTGATCATGCACTGATCACGTGACTGATCATGCACTGATCATATGGCTATCATGCACTGATCACTTGGCTGGTCATACACTGATCACGCAGCTACCATGTACTGGTTAGGTGACTGATCATGCACTGATCACGTGGCTATCATGCAATGATCACATGGCTGGTCATACACTGATCACGTGCCTGGTCATGCACAGATTACATGACTGATCATGCACTGATCACCTCACTGATCATGCACTGATCACGTGGCTATCATGCACTACTCACGTGGCTGATCATGCAATGATCATGTAGCTACCATGTACCGGTCACGTGACTGATCATACACCCATCAGGTGACTGATCATGCACTGATCACGTGGCTATCATGCACTGTTCACGTGGCTGATCATACACTGATCACCTGCCTGGTCATGCACAGATCATGTGACTAATCATAAACTGATCACGTAGCAATCATTCACTTATCTCCTGGCTGATCATGCACTGATCACGTGGCTATCATGCAATGATCAAGTGGCTATCATGCACTGATCACGTGGCTGATCATGCACTGATACCGTGACTGAGCATGGACTGATCACATGACTATCATGTAGTGATCACGTGACTTAATGGCGCTGACCATGTGACTGATCATGGGCTGAGCACGTTTGCTATCATACACTGATCATGTGCCTCTGGAGGCAGTAAACAAAGAGCTGAGTAGGCACGAATCAAACAGTCAGCAGGCAATAATCATGGAACTCAGCTGTGAGGAATCATGCTGCTCAGCTGGCAATAATCAAGCAGCTGAGCAGGCAGGAATTACACAGCACAGCTGGCAATTGTCAAGCAGATGACAGGCAGGAATCATGCAGCTCAGCTGGCAATTGTTAAGCAGATGAGCAGACAGGAATCACGAAGCTCAGCAGGCCCTGATCACATGACGGAGCATGCACTGTTCACGTGGCTGATCATACACTGATCACGTGATTGATCATGCACTGATCACTTGGATATCATGCACTGATCACGTGGCTGATCATACACTGTTCACGTGTCTGACCATGCACTAATCACGTGGCTGATCATACACTGCTCACGTAACTGATCATGCACTGATCACGTAATGATCATGCACTGATCATGTGGCTGATCATGCACTGAAAACGTGACTGATCATGCACTGATTACGTGACTGATCATGCACTGATCACGTGGCTATCATGCACTGCTCACGTGGCTGATCATGCAGTGATCACGCAGCTACCATGTACTGGTCACATGACTGATCATGCACTGATCACGTAATTGATCATGCACTGATCACGTGGCTGATCATGCACTGAACACGTGACTGATCATGCACTGATTACGTGACTGATCATGCACTGATCACGTGGCTATCATGCACTGCTAACTTGGCTGATCATGCAATGATCACGCAGCTACCATGTACTGGTCACGTGACTGATCATGCACTGATGACGTAACTGATCATGTACTGATCATGTGGCTGATCATGCACTGATCACGTGACTGATCATGCACTGTTCACGTGTCTGACCATGCACTAATCACGTGGCTGATCATACACTGCTCACGTAACTGATCATGCACTGATCACGTAATGATCATGCACTGATCATGTGGCTGATCATGCACTGAAAACGTGACTGATCATGCACTGATTACGTGACTGATCATGCACTGATCACGTGGCTATCATGCACTGCTCACGTGGCTGATCATGCAGTGATCACGCAGCTACCATGTACTGGTCACATGACTGATCATCCACTGATCACGTAATTGATCATGCACTGATCACGTGGCTGATCATGCACTGAACACGTGACTGATCATGCACTGATTACGTGACTGATCATGCACTGATCACGTGGCTATCATGCACTGCTAACTTGGCTGATCATGCAATGATCACGCAGCTACCATGTACTGGTCACGTGACTGATCATGCACTGATGACGTAACTGATCATGTACTGATCATGTGGCTGATCATGCACTGATCACGTGACTGATCATGCACTGATCACGTGGCTGATCATGCATTGATCACATGGCTATCATGCACTTATCACATGGCTGGTCATACACTGATCATATAGCTACCATGTACCGGTCAGGTGAATGATCATACACCCATCAGGTGACTGATCATGCACTGATCACGTGGCTATCATGCACTGATCACGAGACTGATCAGGCACTGATCACGTCTAATCATGCACTGATCACATGACTGCCCATGCACTGATCACGTGGATGATCATACATTAATCATGTGACAGATCATGCACTGATCACGTGGCTGATCATGCACTGATACCGTGACTGAGCATGGACTGATCACATGACTATCATGTAGTGATCACGTGACTTAATGTCGCTGATCATGTGACTGATCATGCGCTGATCATGTTTGCTATCATACACTGATCATGTGCCTCTGGAGGCAATGAAGAAAGAGCTGAGTAGGCAGGAATCAGCCAGCAGGCTATAATCATGGAACTCAGCTGTGAGGAATCATGCTGCTCAGCTGGCAATAATCAAGCAGCTGAGCAGGCAGGAATTATGCAGCACAGCTGGCAATTGTCAAGCAGATGACAGGCAGGAATCGTGCAGCTCAGCTGGCAATTGTCAAGCAAATGAGCAGACAGTAATCACGCAGCTCAGCAGACCCTGACCACGTGACTGAGCATGCACTGTTCACGTGGCTGATCATATACTGATCACGTGATTGATCATGCACTGATCACTTGGATATCATGCAGTGATCACGTGGCTGATCATACAGTGTTCACGTGTCTGACCTTGCACTGATCAGGTGGCTGATCATACACTGCTCACGAAACTGATCATGCACTGATCACGTGGCTATCATGCACTGATCTCGTAGATATCATGCACTGATATCATGCACTGGTCACGTGGCTGATCACACACGTATCACGTGACTGATCATGCACTGATCACATGGCTGTCATGCAATGATCACGTGGCTATCATGCACTGATCACTTGGCTGGTCATGCAATGATCATGTAGCTACCATGTACTGGTCCCGTGAGTGGTCATGCACTGATCACGTAATTGATCATACACTGATCACGTGGCTGATCATGTACTGAACACGTGACTGATCATGCACTGATCAGGTGACTGATCATGCACTGATCACGTGCCTATCATGCACTGCTCACGTGGCTGATCATGCAATGATCACGTAATTGATCATGCACTGATCACCTGGCTTATCATGCATTGATCATGTGACTGATCATGTGCTGATCATGTTTGCTGTCACACACTGATCATGTGCATCTGCAGGCAATGAACAAAGAGCTGAGTAGGCATGAATCAGTCAGCAGGCTATAATCCTGGAACTCAGCTTTGAGAAATCATGCTGCTCACCTGGCAATAATCAAGTAGATGAGCAGGCAGGAATTATGCAGCACAGCTGGCAATTGTCAAGCAGATGACAGGCAGGAATCGTACAGCTCAGCTGGCAATTGTCAAGCAGATGAGCAGACAGAAATCAGGCAGCTCAGCAGACCCTTATCACGTGACTGCTCAGCAGGCCCTTATCACGTGACTGAGCATGCACTGTTCACGTGGCTGATGACACACTTATCACGTGAATAATCATGCACTGATCACGTGGCTCTCATGCATTGATCACATGATTGCGCATGCACTGATCACGTAATTGTATGCACTGATCACGTGGCTGTCATGCACTGATGACGTGGCTGATCATGCACTGATCACGTAGCTATCTTGCATTGATCACTTGGCTGATCATACACTCATCACGGGACTGATCGTGCACTGATCACGGCACTATCATGCATTGTCTACATGACTCCACATGCACTGATCACGTGGATGATCATGCACTGATCACGTGTCTGACCATGCACTGATCACTTGGATATCATGCACTGGTCACGTGGCTGACCATACACTGTTCACGTGCCTGATCATACACTTATCACGTGATGATCATGCACTGATCACTTGGATATCATGCACTGATCACGTGGCTGATCATACACTGCTCAGGTAACTGATCAGGCACTGATCACGTGGCTATCATGCACTGATCACGTTGCTGAACATGCACTGTTCACGTGGCTGATCACACACCTGTCACGTGACATATCGTGCACTGATCACGTGGCATTCATGCACTGATCACGTGGCTGATCATACTCTGCTCATATAACTGATCATGCACACATCACGTGGCTATCATGCACTGCTCACGTGGCTCGTCATGGAATGATCACATAGCTACCATATACTGGTCACGTGACTGATCATGCACAGATCACGTAAATGATCATGCACTGTTCACGTGACTGATCATGTACTGATCACGTGGCTATCATGCACTTCTCACGTGGCTGATCATACAACGATCACGTAGCAACCATGTACTGGTCACGTGACTGTACATGCACTGGTCACGTAATTAAACCTGCACTGATCACGTGACTCATCATGCACTGATCACGTGGCTGACCACACACGTATCACGTGACTGATAATGCACTGATCACATGGCTATCATGCACTAATCACGTGGCTGATCATACACTGCTCAAGTAACTGATCATGCTCTGATCACGTGGCTATCATGCACTGATCACGTGGCTGAACATGCACTGTTCACGTGGCTGATCACACACCTGTCACGTGACATATCATGCACTGATCACGTGGCACTCATGCACTGATCACGTGGCTGATCATACTCTGCTCATGTAACTGATCATGCACACATCACGTGGCTATCATGCACTGATCACTTGGCTGGACATACAATGATTACGTGCCTGGTCATGCACTGATCACTTGGATGATCATGCACTGATCACGTGACTGATCATGCAGTGATCTCGTGTCTGATCATGCACTGATCACGTGGCTATCATGCACTGCTCACGTGGCTGATCATGCGATGATCACGCAGCTACCATGTACTGGTCACATGACTGATCATGCACTGATCACGTGACTGATCATGCACTGATCACGTGGCTGATCATGCACTGATCACGTGGCTATCATGAACTTATCACATGGCTGGTCATACACTGATCATATAGCTACCATGTACCGGTCACGTGAATGATCATACACCCATCAGGTGACTGATCATGCACTGATCACGTGGCTATCATGCACTGACCACGAGACTCATCATGCACAGATCACGTCTAATCATGCTCTAATCACATGACTGCCCATGCACTGATCACGTGGATGATCATACACTAATCATGTGACAGATCATGCACTGCTCACGTGGCTGATCATACACTGCTCACGTAACTGATCATGCACTGATCACGTGGCTATCATGCACTGCTCACGTGGCTGATCATGCGATGATCACGCAGCTACCATGTACTGGTCACATGACTGATCATGCACTGATCACGTGACTGATCATGCACTGATCACGTGGCTGATCATGCACTGATCACGTGGCTATCATGAACTTATCACATGGCTGGTCATACACTGATAATATAGCTACCATGTACCGGTCACGTGAATGATCATACACCCATCAGGTGACTGATCATGCACTGATCATGTGGCTATCATGCACTGACCACGAGACTGATCATGCACAGATCACGTCTAATCATGCACTGATCACATGACTGCCCATGCACTGATCACGTGGATGATCATACACTAATCATGTGACAGATCATGCACTGATCACGTGGCTGATCATGCACTGATACCGTGACTGAGCATGGACTGATCACATGACTATCATGTAGTGACCACGTGACTTAATGGCGCTGATCATGTGACTGATCACGCACTGATCATGTCTGCTATCATACACTGATCATGTGCCTCTGAAGGCAATAAACAAAGAGCTGAGTAGGCACGAATCAAACAGTCAGCAGGCAATAATCATGGAACTCAGCTGTGAGGAATCATGCTGCTCAGCTGGCAATAATCAAGCAGCTGAGCAGGCAGGAATTACGCAGCACAGCTAGCAATTGTCAAGCAGATGACAGGCAGGAATCGTGCAGCTCAGCTGTCAATTGTCAAGCAGATGAGCAGACAGTAATCACGGAGCTCACCAGGCCCTGATCACGTGACTGAGCATGTACTGTTCACGTGGCTGATCATACACTGATCACGTGATTGATCATGCACTGATCACTTGGATATCATGCACTGATCACGTGCCTGATCATACACTGTTCACGTGTCTGACCATGCACTGCTCACGTGGCTGATCATACACTGCTCACGTAACTGATCATGCACTGATCACGTGGCTGATCATGCAATGATCATGTAGCGACCATGTACTGATCACGTGACTGATCATGCACTGCTCACGTGGCTATCATGCACTGCTCACGTGGCTGATCATGCAATGATCACGTAGCAACCATGTATTTGTCACGTGACTGATCATGCACTGATCACGTAATTATTCCTGCACTGATCACCTGACTCATCATGCACTGATCACGTGGCTGATCACACACGTATCACGTGACTGATCTTGCACTGATCACGTGGCTATCATGCACTAATCAGTGGCTATCATTCACTGATCACGTGGATATCATGCACTGATCACGTGGCTGATCACACACGTATCACATGACTGATCATGCACTGATCAAGTGGCTATCATGCACTGATCACGTGGCTGACCATGCAATGATCACGTAGCTACCATGTACTGGTCACGTGACTGATCATGCACTGATCACGTCTATATCATGCACTGATCACATGACTGCCCATGCACTGATCACCAGGATGAACATACACTGATTATGTGACAGATCATGCACTGATCACGTGGCTATCATGCATTGATTATGTGATTCATCATGTGCTGATCATGTTTGGTGTCATACACTGATCATGTGCCTCTGGAGGCAATGAACAAAGAGCTTAGTAGGCAGGAATCAGTAGGCAATAATCATGGAACTCAGCTCTGAGAAATCATGCTGCTCAGCTGGCAATAATCAAGTAGATGAGCAGGCAGGAATTATGCAACACAGATGGCAATTGTCAAGGAGATGACAGGCAGGAATCGTACAGCTCAGCTGGCAATTGTCAAGCAGATGAGCAGACAGTAATCACGCAGCTCAGCAGGCCCTGATCACGTGACTGAGCATGCACTGTTCACGTCGCTGATCACACACCTATCACGTGAATGATCATGCACTGATCACGTGGCTCTCATGCACAGATCACGTGATTGCGCATGCACTGATCACGTAATTGTATGCACAGTTCACGTGACTATCATGCACTGATGACGTGGCTTATCATGTACTGATCATGTGACTGATCATGCACTGATCACGTAGCTATCTTGCACTGGTCACTTGGCTGATCACACACTCATCACAGGACTGATCGTGCACTTATTGCGGCGCTATAATGCATTGACTACATGACTCCACATGCACTGATCACGTGCATGATCATGCACTGATCACGTGACTGACCATGCACTGATCACGTGACTGATCATGCACTGATCACGTGGCTAACATGCACTGATCATTTGGCTGGTCATACACTGATCATGTGCCTGGTCATGCACTGATCATGTGGCTGATCATGCACTGATCACGTGACTGATCATGCACTGATCACGTGTCTATCATGCACTGATCACGTGGCTATTATGCACAGATCACGTGGCTGATCATGCAATGATCACGTAGCTACCATGTACTGGTCACGTGACTGATCATGCACTGATCACGTGGCTGATCATGCACTGATCATGTGACTGATCATGCACTGATCACGTGGCTGATCATGAACTGATCACGTGGCTATCATGCACTGCTCACGTGGCTGATCATGCAATGATCACGCAGCTCCTATGTACTGGTCACATGACTAATCATGCACTGATCATGTACTTGATGGTACACTGATCACCTGGCTTATCATGCATTGATCATGTGACTGATCATGTGCTGATCATGTTTGGTGTCATACACTGATCATGTGCCTCTGTAGGCAATGAACACAGAGCTGAGTAGGCAGGAATCAGTCAGCAGGCAATAATCATGGAAGTCAGCTCTGAGAAATCATGCTGCTCAGCTGGCAATAATCAAGTAGATGAGCAGGCAGGAATTACGCAGCACAGGTGGCAAATGTCAAGGAGATGACTGGCAGGAATCATGCAGCTCAGCTGGCAATTGTCAAGCAGATGAGCAGACAGTAATCACGCAGCTCAGCAGGCCCTGATCACGTGACTGATCATGCACTGATCACGTGGCTGATCATACACTGATTACGTGACTGATCATGCACTGATCACGTGACTGATCATGCTCTGATCACGTGGCTATCATGCACTGATCACTTGGCTGGTCGTACACTGATCACGTGCCTGGTCATGCACAGATTACATGACTGATCATGCACTGATCACGTGACTGATCATGCACTGATCACGTGGCTATCATGCACTACTCACGTGGCTGATCATGCAATGATCATGTAGCTACCATGTACTGGTCACGTGACTGATCATACACCCATCAGGTGACTGATCATACACTGATCACGTGGCTATCATGCACCGATCCCGTGGCTGATCATGCACTGATACCGTGACTGAGCATGGACTGATCACATGACTATCATGTAGTGATCACGTGACTTAATGGCGCTCATCATGTGACTGATCATGGGCTGATCATGTTTGCTATCATACACTGATCATGTGCCTCGGGAGGCAATAAACAAAGAGCTGAGTAGGCACGAATCAAACAGTCAGCAGGCAATAATCATGGAACTCAGCTGTGAGGAATCATGCTGCTCAGCTGGCAATAATCAAGCAGCTGAGCAGGCAGGAATTACGCAGCACAGCTGGCAATTGTCACGCAGATGACAGGCAGGAATCGTGCAGCTCAGCTCGCAATTGTCAAGCAGATGAGCAGACAGTAATCACGCAGCTCAGCAGGCTCTGATCACGTGACTCAGCATGCACTGTTCACATGGCTGATCATACACTGATCACTTGGTTGATCATACACTGATCACGTGGCTGAACATGCACTGCTCACGTGGCTGATCACACACCTGTCACGCGGCTGATCATGCAATGATCATGTAGCTACCATGTACCGGTCACGTGACTGATCATACACCCATCAGGTGACTGATCATGCACTGATCACGTGGCTATCATGCACTCTTCACGTGGCTGATCATACACTGCTCACGTAACTGATCATGCACTAATCACGTGGCTATCATGCACTGATCACGTGGCTGAACATGCACTGTACACATGGCTGATCACACACCTGTCACTTGGCTGATCATGCAATGATCATGTAGCAACCATGTACTGATCATGTGACTGATCATGCACTCATCCCGTAATTGATCATGCACTGATCACGTGGCTCATCATGCACTGATCACGTGACTCTTCACGCACTGATCACTTGACTGATCATGCACTGATCACGTGGCTATAATGCACTGATCAAGTGGCGGATCATACACTGTTCACGTGCCTGTTCATGCACAGATCACGTGACTAATCATGAACTGATCACGTGTCTATAATTCAATGATCACGTGGATATCATGCACGGATTATGTGACTGTCATGCACGGATCACGTGACTAATCATGAACTAATCACGTAGGTATCATGCACTAATCACGTGGCTATCATGCACTGCTAACGTGGCTGATCATACAATGATCACATAGCCACCATGTACTGGTCACGTGACTGATCATGCACTGATCACGTAATTGATCATGCACTGATCACGTGGCTGATCAAACACTGATCACGTGGCTGATCATGCACTCTTCACATGACTGATCATGTACTGATCACGTGGCTATAATGCACTGATCACGTGCCTGGTCATGCACAGATCACGTGAATACTCATGAATTGATCACGTGGATATCATGCACTGATCACCTGGCTATCATGCACTGATCACGTGGCTGATCACACACGAATCACGTGAATGATCATGCACTGATCACGTGGCTATCATGCACTGATGACGTGGCTGATCATGCAATGATCACGTAGCTACCATGTACTGGTCACGTGATTGATCATGCACTGATCACGTGGCTGATCATGCACTGATCACGTAATTGATCATGCACTGATCACGTGACTGATCATGCACTGATCACGTGGCTCATCATGCACTGCTCACGTGGCTGAACATGCAATGATCACACAGCTACGATGTACTAGTCACACGACTGATCATGCATTGATCACGTAATTTATCATGCACTTATCACCTGGCTTATCATGCATTGATCATGTGACTGATCATGTGCTGATCATGTTTGGTGTCATACACTGATCATGTGCCTCTGGAGGCAATGAACAAAGAGCTGAGTAGGCAGGAATCAGTCAGCAGGCAATAATCATGGAACTCAGCTCTGAGAAATCATGCTGCTCAGCTGGCAATAATCAAGTAGATGAGCAGGCAGGAATTACGCAGCACAGGTAGCAATTGTCAAGGAGATGACAGGCAGGAATCGTGCAGCTCAGCTGGCAATTGTCAAGCAGATGAGCAGACAGGAATCACGCAGCTCAGCAGGCCATGATCACGTGACTGAGCATGCACTGTTCACGTGGCTGATCACATACCTATCACGTGACTGATCATGCACTGATCACGTGGCTCTCATACACTGATCACGTGATTGCGGATGCACTGATCACGTATGTATGTACTGATCACGTGGCTATCATGTACTGATGACGTGGCTTATCATGCACTGATCATGTGACTGATCATGCACTGATCACGTAGCTATCTTTCACTGATCATTTGTCTGATCATACACTCATTACGGGACTGATCATGCACTGATCACGGTGCTATCATATATTGATTACATGACTCCACATGCACTGATCACGTGGATCATCATAAACTGATCACGTGACTGATCTAGCAGTGATCACGTCACTGATCATGCACTGATCAAGTGACTGATCATGCACTGATCAGTTGGCTATCATGCACAGATTACTTGTCTGATCATACACTGATCAAGTGACTGATAATGCACTGATCATCTGGCTATCATGCACTCATTACCTGGCTTTCGTGCACTGATCACGTGGTTGATCATACACTGATCACGAGACTGATCAGGCATTGATCACATCTATATCATGCACTGATCACATGACTGCCCATGCACTGATCACGAGGATGATCATACACTGATCATGTGACAGATCATACAGTGATCACGTGGCTATCATGCACTGCTCACGTGGCTGATCATGCACTGCTCACGAGGCTGATGATGTACTGATCACGTAAATGATCATGCACTGATCATGTGACTGATCTTGCACTGATCACGTAAATGATCATGCACTGATCACGTGACTGATCTTGCACTGATCAAGTGACTGATCATGCACTGATCACGTGGCTATAATGCACTGATCACGTGGCGGATCATACACTGTTCACGTGCCTGTTCATGCACAGATCACGTGACTAATCATGAACTGATCACGTGGCTATAATTCAATGTTCACGTGGATATCATGCACTGATTATGTGACTGTCATGCACGGATCACGTGACTAATCATGAACTAACCACGTAGGTATCATGCACTGATCACGTGGCTGATCATACACTGTTCACGTGTATGATCATGCACTGAGTACGTGGCTGATCATACACTGCTCATGTAGCTGATCATGCACTGATCACATGTCTATCATGCAGTGCTCACGTGGATGATCCTGCAATGATCACGTAGCTAACATGTACGGGTCACGAGACTGATCATGCAATGGTAACGTAATTGATCATGCACTGATCACGTGACTGATCATGCACTGATCACGTGGCTATCATGCACTGCTAACGTGCCTGATCATGCAATGATCACGTAGCAACCATGTACTGGTCACGTGACTGATCATGCACTGATCACGTAATTAATCCTGCACTGATCACCTGACTCATCATGAACTGATCACGTGGCTGATCACACACGTATCACGTGACTGATCATGCACTGATCACGTGGCTATCATGCACTAATCACCTGGCTATCATTCACTGATCCCGTGGCTATCGTGCACTGATCACGTGGCTGATCATGCAATGATCACGTAGCTACCATGTACTGGTCACGTGACTTATTTTGCACTGATCATGTGGCTGATCAGGCACTTATCACGTGGCTACCATGCACTGCTAACGTGGCTGATCCTGCAATGATCACGCAGCTACCATGTACTGGTCACGTGACTGATCATGCACTGATCACGTGACTGATCATGCACTGATCATATGGCTATCATGCACTGATCACTTGGCTGGTCATACACTGATCACGCAGCTACCATGTACTGGTTAGGTGACTGATCATGCACTGATCACGTGGCTATCATGCAATGATCACATGGCTGGTCATACACTGATCACGTGCCTGGTCATGCACAGATTACATGACTGATCATGCACTGATCACCTCACTGATCATGCACTGATCACGTGGCTATCATGCACTACTCACGTGGCTGATCATGCAATGATCATGTAGCTACCATGTACCGGTCACGTGACTGATCATACACCCATCAGGTGACTGATCATGCACTGATCACGTGGCTATCATGCACTGTTCACGTGGCTGATCATACACTGATCACCTGCCTGGTCATGCACAGATCATGTGACTAATCATAAACTGATCACGTAGCAATCATTCACTTATCTCCTGGCTGATCATGCACTGATCACGTGGCTATCATGCAATGATCAAGTGGCTATCATGCACTGATCACGTGGCTGATCATGCACTGATACCGTGACTGAGCATGGACTGATCACATGACTATCATGTAGTGATCACGTGACTTAATGGCGCTGACCATGTGACTGATCATGGGCTGAGCACGTTTGCTATCATACACTGATCATGTGCCTCTGGAGGCAGTAAACAAAGAGCTGAGTAGGCACGAATCAAACAGTCAGCAGGCAATAATCATGGAACTCAGCTGTGAGGAATCATGCTGCTCAGCTGGCAATAATCAAGCAGCTGAGCAGGCAGGAATTACACAGCACAGCTGGCAATTGTCAAGCAGATGACAGGCAGGAATCATGCAGCTCAGCTGGCAATTGTTAAGCAGATGAGCAGACAGGAATCACGAAGCTCAGCAGGCCCTGATCACATGACGGAGCATGCACTGTTCACGTGGCTGATCATACACTGATCACGTGATTGATCATGCACTGATCACTTGGATATCATGCACTGATCACGTGGCTGATCATACACTGTTCACGTGTCTGACCATGCACTAATCACGTGGCTGATCATACACTGCTCACGTAACTGATCATGCACTGATCACGTAATGATCATGCACTGATCATGTGGCTGATCATGCACTGAAAACGTGACTGATCATGCACTGATTACGTGACTGATCATGCACTGATCACGTGGCTATCATGCACTGCTCACGTGGCTGATCATGCAGTGATCACGCAGCTACCATGTACTGGTCACATGACTGATCATGCACTGATCACGTAATTGATCATGCACTGATCACGTGGCTGATCATGCACTGAACACGTGACTGATCATGCACTGATTTCGTGACTGATCATGCACTGATCACGTGGCTATCATGCACTGCTAACTTGGCTGATCATGCAATGATCACGCAGCTACCATGTACTGGTCACGTGACTGATCATGCACTGATGACGTAACTGATCATGTACTGATCATGTGGCTGATCATGCACTGATCACGTGACTGATCATGCACTGTTCACGTGTCTGACCATGCACTAATCACGTGGCTGATCATACACTGCTCACGTAACTGATCATGCACTGATCACGTAATGATCATGCACTGATCATGTGGCTGATCATGCACTGAAAACGTGACTGATCATGCACTGATTACGTGACTGATCATGCACTGATCACGTGGCTATCATGCACTGCTCACGTGGCTGATCATGCAGTGATCACGCAGCTACCATGTACTGGTCACATGACTGATCATGCACTGATCACGTAATTGATCATGCACTGATCACGTGGCTGATCATGCACTGAACACGTGACTGATCATGCACTGATTACGTGACTGATCATGCACTGATCACGTGGCTATCATGCACTGCTAACTTGGCTGATCATGCAATGATCACGCAGCTACCATGTACTGGTCACGTGACTGATCATGCACTGATGACGTAACTGATCATGTACTGATCATGTGGCTGATCATGCACTGATCACGTGACTGATCATGCACTGATCACGTGGCTGATCATGCATTGATCACATGGCTATCATGCACTTATCACATGGCTGGTCATACACTGATCATATAGCTACCATGTACCGGTCAGGTGAATGATCATACACCCATCAGGTGACTGATCATGCACTGATCACGTGGCTATCATGCACTGATCACGAGACTGATCAGGCACTGATCACGTCTAATCATGCACTGATCACATGACTGCCCATGCACTGATCACGTGGATGATCATACATTAATCATGTGACAGATCATGCACTGATCACGTGGCTGATCATGCACTGATACCGTGACTGAGCATGGACTGATCACATGACTATCATGTAGTGATCACGTGACTTAATGTCGCTGATCATGTGACTGATCATGCGCTGATCATGTTTGCTATCATACACTGATCATGTGCCTCTGGAGGCAATGAAGAAAGAGCTGAGTAGGCAGGAATCAGCCAGCAGGCTATAATCATGGAACTCAGCTGTGAGGAATCATGCTGCTCAGCTGGCAATAATCAAGCAGCTGAGCAGGCAGGAATTATGCAGCACAGCTGGCAATTGTCAAGCAGATGACAGGCAGGAATCGTGCAGCTCAGCTGGCAATTGTCAAGCAAATGAGCAGACAGTAATCACGCAGCTCAGCAGACCCTGACCACGTGACTGAGCATGCACTGTTCACGTGGCTGATCATATACTGATCACGTGATTGATCATGCACTGATCACTTGGATATCATGCAGTGATCACGTGGCTGATCATACAGTGTTCACGTGTCTGACCTTGCACTGATCAGGTGGCTGATCATACACTGCTCACGAAACTGATCATGCACTGATCACGTGGCTATCATGCACTGATCTCGTAGATATCATGCACTGATATCATGCACTGGTCACGTGGCTGATCACACACGTATCACGTGACTGATCATGCACTGATCACATGGCTGTCATGCAATGATCACGTGGCTATCATGCACTGATCACTTGGCTGGTCATGCAATGATCATGTAGCTACCATGTACTGGTCCCGTGAGTGGTCATGCACTGATCACGTAATTGATCATACACTGATCACGTGGCTGATCATGTACTGAACACGTGACTGATCATGCACTGATCAGGTGACTGATCATGCACTGATCACGTGCCTATCATGCACTGCTCACGTGGCTGATCATGCAATGATCACGTAATTGATCATGCACTGATCACCTGGCTTATCATGCATTGATCATGTGACTGATCATGTGCTGATCATGTTTGCTGTCACACACTGATCATGTGCATCTGCAGGCAATGAACAAAGAGCTGAGTAGGCATGAATCAGTCAGCAGGCTATAATCCTGGAATTCAGCTTTGAGAAATCATGCTGCTCACCTGGCAATAATCAAGTAGATGAGCAGGCAGGAATTATGCAGCACAGCTGGCAATTGTCAAGCAGATGACAGGCAGGAATCGTACAGCTCAGCTGGCAATTGTCAAGCAGATGAGCAGACAGAAATCAGGCAGCTCAGCAGACCCTTATCACGTGACTGCTCAGCAGGCCCTTATCACGTGACTGAGCATGCACTGTTCACGTGGCTGATGACACACTTATCACGTGAATAATCATGCACTGATCACGTGGCTCTCATGCATTGATCACATGATTGCGCATGCACTGATCACGTAATTGTATGCACTGATCACGTGGCTGTCATGCACTGATGACGTGGCTGATCATGCACTGATCACGTAGCTATCTTGCATTGATCACTTGGCTGATCATACACTCATCACGGGACTGATCGTGCACTGATCACGGCACTATCATGCATTGTCTACATGACTCCACATGCACTGATCACGTGGATGATCATGCACTGATCACGTGTCTGACCATGCACTGATCACTTGGATATCATGCACTGGTCACGTGGCTGACCATACACTGTTCACGTGCCTGATCATACACTTATCACGTGATGATCATGCACTGATCACTTGGATATCATGCACTGATCACGTGGCTGATCATACACTGCTCAGGTAACTGATCAGGCACTGATCACGTGGCTATCATGCACTGATCACGTTGCTGAACATGCACTGTTCACGTGGCTGATCACACACCTGTCACGTGACATATCGTGCACTGATCACGTGGCATTCATGCACTGATCACGTGGCTGATCATACTCTGCTCATATAACTGATCATGCACACATCACGTGGCTATCATGCACTGCTCACGTGGCTCGTCATGGAATGATCACATAGCTACCATATACTGGTCACGTGACTGATCATGCACAGATCACGTAAATGATCATGCACTGTTCACGTGACTGATCATGTACTGATCACGTGGCTATCATGCACTTCTCACGTGGCTGATCATACAACGATCACGTAGCAACCATGTACTGGTCACGTGACTGTACATGCACTGGTCACGTAATTAAACCTGCACTGATCACGTGACTCATCATGCACTGATCACGTGGCTGACCACACACGTATCACGTGACTGATAATGCACTGATCACATGGCTATCATGCACTAATCACGTGGCTGATCATACACTGCTCAAGTAACTGATCATGCTCTGATCACGTGGCTATCATGCACTGATCACGTGGCTGAACATGCACTGTTCACGTGGCTGATCACACACCTGTCACGTGACATATCATGCACTGATCACGTGGCACTCATGCACTGATCACGTGGCTGATCATACTCTGCTCATGTAACTGATCATGCACACATCACGTGGCTATCATGCACTGATCACTTGGCTGGACATACAATGATTACGTGCCTGGTCATGCACTGATCACTTGGATGATCATGCACTGATCACGTGACTGATCATGCAGTGATCTCGTGTCTGATCATGCACTGATCACGTGGCTATCATGCACTGCTCACGTGGCTGATCATGCGATGATCACGCAGCTACCATGTACTGGTCACATGACTGATCATGCACTGATCACGTGACTGATCATGCACTGATCACGTGGCTGATCATGCACTGATCACGTGGCTATCATGAACTTATCACATGGCTGGTCATACACTGATCATATAGCTACCATGTACCGGTCACGTGAATGATCATACACCCATCAGGTGACTGATCATGCACTGATCACGTGGCTATCATGCACTGACCACGAGACTCATCATGCACAGATCACGTCTAATCATGCTCTAATCACATGACTGCCCATGCACTGATCACGTGGATGATCATACACTAATCATGTGACAGATCATGCACTGCTCACGTGGCTGATCATACACTGCTCACGTAACTGATCATGCACTGATCACGTGGCTATCATGCACTGCTCACGTGGCTGATCATGCGATGATCACGCAGCTACCATGTACTGGTCACATGACTGATCATGCACTGATCACGTGACTGATCATGCACTGATCACGTGGCTGATCATGCACTGATCACGTGGCTATCATGAACTTATCACATGGCTGGTCATACACTGATAATATAGCTACCATGTACCGGTCACGTGAATGATCATACACCCATCAGGTGACTGATCATGCACTGATCATGTGGCTATCATGCACTGACCACGAGACTGATCATGCACAGATCACGTCTAATCATGCACTGATCACATGACTGCCCATGCACTGATCACGTGGATGATCATACACTAATCATGTGACAGATCATGCACTGATCACGTGGCTGATCATGCACTGATACCGTGACTGAGCATGGACTGATCACATGACTATCATGTAGTGACCACGTGACTTAATGGCGCTGATCATGTGACTGATCACGCACTGATCATGTCTGCTATCATACACTGATCATGTGCCTCTGAAGGCAATAAACAAAGAGCTGAGTAGGCACGAATCAAACAGTCAGCAGGCAATAATCATGGAACTCAGCTGTGAGGAATCATGCTGCTCAGCTGGCAATAATCAAGCAGCTGAGCAGGCAGGAATTACGCAGCACAGCTAGCAATTGTCAAGCAGATGACAGGCAGGAATCGTGCAGCTCAGCTGTCAATTGTCAAGCAGATGAGCAGACAGTAATCACGGAGCTCACCAGGCCCTGATCACGTGACTGAGCATGTACTGTTCACGTGGCTGATCATACACTGATCACGTGATTGATCATGCACTGATCACTTGGATATCATGCACTGATCACGTGCCTGATCATACACTGTTCACGTGTCTGACCATGCACTGCTCACGTGGCTGATCATACACTGCTCACGTAACTGATCATGCACTGATCACGTGGCTGATCATGCAATGATCATGTAGCGACCATGTACTGATCACGTGACTGATCATGCACTGCTCACGTGGCTATCATGCACTGCTCACGTGGCTGATCATGCAATGATCACGTAGCAACCATGTATTTGTCACGTGACTGATCATGCACTGATCACGTAATTATTCCTGCACTGATCACCTGATTCATCATGCACTGATCACGTGGCTGATCACACACGTATCACGTGACTGATCTTGCACTGATCACGTGGCTATCATGCACTAATCAGTGGCTATCATTCACTGATCACGTGGATATCATGCACTGATCACGTGGCTGATCACACACGTATCACATGACTGATCATGCACTGATCAAGTGGCTATCATGCACTGATCACGTGGCTGACCATGCAATGATCACGTAGCTACCATGTACTGGTCACGTGACTGATCATGCACTGATCACGTCTATATCATGCACTGATCACATGACTGCCCATGCACTGATCACCAGGATGAACATACACTGATTATGTGACAGATCATGCACTGATCACGTGGCTATCATGCATTGATTATGTGATTCATCATGTGCTGATCATGTTTGGTGTCATACACTGATCATGTGCCTCTGGAGGCAATGAACAAAGAGCTTAGTAGGCAGGAATCAGTAGGCAATAATCATGGAACTCAGCTCTGAGAAATCATGCTGCTCAGCTGGCAATAATCAAGTAGATGAGCAGGCAGGAATTATGCAACACAGATGGCAATTGTCAAGGAGATGACAGGCAGGAATCGTACAGCTCAGCTGGCAATTGTCAAGCAGATGAGCAGACAGTAATCACGCAGCTCAGCAGGCCCTGATCACGTGACTGAGCATGCACTGTTCACGTCGCTGATCACACACCTATCACGTGAATGATCATGCACTGATCACGTGGCTCTCATGCACAGATCACGTGATTGCGCATGCACTGATCACGTAATTGTATGCACAGTTCACGTGACTATCATGCACTGATGACGTGGCTTATCATGTACTGATCATGTGACTGATCATGCACTGATCACGTAGCTATCTTGCACTGGTCACTTGGCTGATCACACACTCATCACAGGACTGATCGTGCACTTATTGCGGCGCTATAATGCATTGACTACATGACTCCACATGCACTGATCACGTGCATGATCATGCACTGATCACGTGACTGACCATGCACTGATCACGTGACTGATCATGCACTGATCACGTGGCTAACATGCACTGATCATTTGGCTGGTCATACACTGATCATGTGCCTGGTCATGCACTGATCATGTGGCTGATCATGCACTGATCACGTGACTGATCATGCACTGATCACGTGTCTATCATGCACTGATCACGTGGCTATTATGCACAGATCACGTGGCTGATCATGCAATGATCACGTAGCTACCATGTACTGGTCACGTGACTGATCATGCACTGATCACGTGGCTGATCATGCACTGATCATGTGACTGATCATGCACTGATCACGTGGCTGATCATGAACTGATCACGTGGCTATCATGCACTGCTCACGTGGCTGATCATGCAATGATCACGCAGCAATCTATGTGGCACTGGATCACATGACAATCTCATGCACTGATCATGTACTTGATGGTACACTGATCACCTGGCTTATCATGCATTGATCATGTGACTGATCATGTGCTGATCATGTTTGGTGTCATACACTGATCATGTGCCTGTAGGCAATGAACACAGTGAGCTGAGTAGGCAGGAATCAGTGGCTAATCATGGAAGTCAGCTCTGATCATGCTGCTCAGCTGGCAATAATCAAGTAGATGAGCAGGCACAGATCAAGGAGATGACTGATCATGCAGCTCAGCTGGCAATTGTCAAGCAGACTGAGCAGACAGTAATCACGCAGCTCAGCAGGCCCTGATCACGTGACTGATCATGCACTGATCACGTGGCTGATCATACACTGATTACGTGACTGATCATGCACTGATCACGTGACTGATCATGCTCTGATCACGTGGCTATCATGCACTGATCACTTGGCTGGTCGTACACTGATCACGTGCCTGGTCATGCACAGATTACATGACTGATCATGTAGTGATCACGTGACTTAATGGCGCTGATCATGTGACTGATCATGCGCTGATCATGTTTGCTATCATACACTGATCATGTGCCTCTGGAGGCAATAAACAAAGAGCTGAGTAGGCACGAATCAAACAGTCAGCAGGCAATAATCATGGAACTCAGCTGTGAGGAATCATGCTGCTCAGCTGGCAATAATCAAGCAGCTGAGCAGGCAGGAATTACGCAGCACAGCTGGCAATTGTCAAGCAGATGACAGGCAGGAATCGTGCAGCTCAGCTGGCAATTGTCAAGCAGATGAGCAGACAGTAATCACGCAGCTCAGCAGGCCCTGATCACGTGACTGAGCATGCACTGTTCACGTGGCTGATCATACACTGATCACGTGATTGATCATGCACTGATCACGTGGCTGATCATGCACTGATCACGTGGCTGATCATACACCTGTCACGTGGCTGATCATGCACTGATCACGTGGCTATCATGCACTGGTCACGTGACTGATCATGCACTGATCACGTGACTGATCATGCACTGATCACGTGGCTATCATGCACTGATCACGTGGCTGATCATACACTGATCACGTAACTGATCATGCACTGATCACGTGGCTATCATGCACTGATCACGTGGCTGATCATGCACTGTACACATGGCTGATCACACACCTGTCACGTGGCTGATCATGCAATGATCACGTAGCAACCATGTACTGATCACGTGACTGATCATGCACTGATCACGTAATTGATCATGCACTGATCACGTGGCTGATCATGCACTGATCACGTGACTGATCATGCACTGATCACGTGACTGATCATGCACTGATCACGTGGCTATCATGCACTGATCACGTGGCTGATCATGCACTGATCACGTGACTGATCATGCACTGATCACGTGACTGATCATGCACTGATCACGTGGCTATCATGCACTGATCACGTGGATATCATGCACTGATCACGTGACTGTCATGCACTGATCACGTGACTGATCATGCACTGATCACGTGGTATCATGCACTGATCACGTGGCTATCATGCACTGATCACGTGGCTGATCATGCAATGATCACGTAGCTACCATGTACTGATCACGTGACTGATCATGCACTGATCACGTAATTGATCATGCACTGATCACGTGGCTGATCATGCACTGATCACGTGGCTGATCATGCACTGATCACGTGACTGATCATGCACTGATCACGTGGCTATCATGCACTGATCACGTGGCTGATCATGCACTGATCACGTGAATATCATGCACTGATCACGTGGATATCATGCACTGATCACGTGGCTATCATGCACTGATCACGTGGCTGATCACACACTGATCACGTGAATGATCATGCACTGATCACGTGGCTATCATGCACTGATCACGTGGCTGATCATGCAATGATCACGTAGCTACCATGTACTGGTCACGTGACTGATCATGCACTGATCACGTGGCTGATCATGCACTGATCACGTGGCTGATCATGCACTGATCACGTAACTGATCATGCACTGATCACGTGACTGATCATGCACTGATCACGTGGCTGATCATGCACTGATCACGTGGCTGATCATGCAATGATCACACAGCTACATGTACTAGTCACATGACTGATCATGCACTGATCACGTGATTGATCATGCACTGATCACGTGGCTTATCATGCATTGATCATGTGACTGATCATGTGCTGATCATGTTTGGTGTCATACACTGATCATGTGCCTCTGGAGGCAATGAACAAAGAGCTGAGTAGGCAGGAATCAGTCAGCAGGCAATAATCATGGAACTCAGCTCTGAGAAATCATGCTGCTCAGCTGGCAATAATCAAGCAGATGAGCAGGCAGGAATTACGCAGCACAGGTGGCAATTGTCAAGCAGATGACAGGCAGGAATCGTGCAGCTCAGCTGGCAATTGTCAAGCAGATGAGCAGACAGTAATCACGCAGCTCAGCAGGCCATGATCACGTGACTGAGCATGCACTGTTCACGTGGCTGATCACATACCTATCACGTGACTGATCATGCACTGATCACGTGGCTATCATGCACTGATCACGTGATGATCATGCACTGATCACGTATGTATGCACTGATCACGTGGCTATCATGCACTGATCACGTGGCTGATCATGCACTGATCACGTGACTGATCATGCACTGATCACGTGGCTATCATGCACTGATCACGTGGCTGATCATGCACTGATCACGGGACTGATCATGCACTGATCACGTGCTATCATGCACTGATCACATGACTGATCATGCACTGATCACGTGGATGATCATGCACTGATCACGTGACTGATCATGCACTGATCACGTGACTGATCATGCACTGATCACGTGACTGATCATGCACTGATCACGTGGCTATCATGCACTGATCACGTGTCTGATCATGCACTGATCACGTGACTGATCATGCACTGATCACTGGCTATCATGCACTGATCACGTGGCTATCATGCACTGATCACGTGGCTGATCATGCACTGATCACGTGACTGATCATGCACTGATCACGTCTATATCATGCACTGATCACATGACTGATCATGCACTGATCACGTGGATGATCATGCACTGATCACGTGACTGATCATGCACTGATCACGTGGCTATCATGCACTGATCACGTGGCTGATCATGCACTGATCACGTGGCTGATCATGCACTGATCACGTGAATGATCATGCACTGATCACGTGACTGATCATGCACTGATCACGTGGCTGATCATGCACTGATCACGTGACTGATCATGCACTGATCACGTGACTGATCATGCACTGATCACGTGGCTATCATGCACTGATCACGTGGCTGATCATGCACTGATCACGTGCCTGATCATGCACTGATCACGTGACTGATCATGCACTGATCACGTGGCTATCATGCACTGATCACGTGGATATCATGCACTGATCACGTGACTGATCATGCACTGATCACGTGACTGATCATGCACTGATCACGTGGTATCATGCACTGATCACGTGGCTGATCATGCACTGATCACGTGTATGATCATGCACTGATCACGTGGCTGATCATGCACTGATCACGTAGCTGATCATGCACTGATCACGTGGCTATCATGCACTGATCACGTGGCTGATCATGCAATGATCACGTAGCTAACATGCACTGATCACGTGACTGATCATGCACTGATCACGTAATTGATCATGCACTGATCACGTGACTGATCATGCACTGATCACGTGGCTATCATGCACTGATCACGTGGCTGATCATGCACTGATCACGTAGCAACCATGTACTGGTCACGTGACTGATCATGCACTGATCACGTAATTGATCATGCACTGATCACGTGACTGATCATGCACTGATCACGTGGCTGATCACACACGTATCACGTGACTGATCATGCACTGATCACGTGGCTATCATGCACTGATCACGTGGCTATCATGCACTGATCACGTGGCTATCATGCACTGATCACGTGGCTGATCATGCACTGATCACGTAGCTATCATGCACTGATCACGTGACTGATCATGCACTGATCACGTGGCTGATCATGCACTGATCACGTGGCTATCATGCACTGATCACGTGGCTGATCATGCAATGATCACGCAGCTACCATGTACTGATCACGTGACTGATCATGCACTGATCACGTGACTGATCATGCACTGATCACGTGGCTATCATGCACTGATCACGTGGCTGATCATGCACTGATCACGCAGCTATCATGCACTGATCACGTGACTGATCATGCACTGATCACGTGGCTATCATGCACTGATCACGTGGCTGATCATGCACTGATCACGTGCCTGATCATGCACTGATCACATGACTGATCATGCACTGATCACTGACTGATCATGCACTGATCACGTGGCTATCATGCACTACTCACGTGGCTGATCATGCAATGATCATGTAGCTACCATGTACTGGTCACGTGACTGATCATGCACTGATCACGTGACTGATCATGCACTGATCACGTGGCTATCATGCACTGATCACGTGGCTGATCATACACTGATCACGTGCCTGATCATGCACTGATCACGTGACTGATCATGCACTGATCACGTAGCAATCATGCACTGATCACCTGGCTGATCATGCACTGATCACGTGGCTATCATGCACTGATCACGTGGCTATCATGCACTGATCACGTGGCTGATCATGCACTGATACCGTGACTGAGCATGGACTGATCACATGACTATCATGTAGTGATCACGTGACTTAATGGCGCTGATCATGTGACTGATCATGCGCTGATCATGTTTGCTATCATACACTGATCATGTGCCTCTGGAGGCAATAAACAAAGAGCTGAGTAGGCACGAATCAAACAGTCAGCAGGCAATAATCATGGAACTCAGCTGTGAGGAATCATGCTGCTCAGCTGGCAATAATCAAGCAGCTGAGCAGGCAGGAATTACACAGCACAGCTGGCAATTGTCAAGCAGATGACAGGCAGGAATCATGCAGCTCAGCTGGCAATTGTCAAGCAGATGAGCAGACAGTAATCACGCAGCTCAGCAGGCCCTGATCACGTGACTGAGCATGCACTGTTCACGTGGCTGATCATACACTGATCACGTGATTGATCATGCACTGATCACTTGGATATCATGCACTGATCACGTGGCTGATCATACACTGTTCACGTGTCTGACCATGCACTGATCACGTGGCTGATCATACACTGCTCACGTAACTGATCATGCACTGATCACGTGGTGATCATGCACTGATCACGTGGCTGATCATGCACTGATCACGTGACTGATCATGCACTGATCACGTGACTGATCATGCACTGATCACGTGGCTATCATGCACTGATCACGTGGCTGATCATGCACTGATCACGCAGCTACCATGTACTGGTCACGTGACTGATCATGCACTGATCACGTAATTGATCATGCACTGATCACGTGGCTGATCATGCACTGATCACGTGACTGATCATGCACTGATCACGTGACTGATCATGCACTGATCACGTGGCTATCATGCACTGATCACGTGGCTGATCATGCACTGATCACGCAGCTACCATGTACTGGTCACGTGACTGATCATGCACTGATCACGTAACTGATCATGCACTGATCACGTGGCTGATCATGCACTGATCACGTGACTGATCATGCACTGATCACGTGGCTGATCATGCACTGATCACGTGGCTATCATGCACTGATCACGTGGCTGATCATGCACTGATCATGTAGCTACCATGTACTGGTCACGTGAATGATCATACACCCATCAGGTGACTGATCATGCACTGATCACGTGGCTATCATGCACTGATCACGTGACTGATCATGCACTGATCACGTCTAATCATGCACTGATCACATGACTGCCCATGCACTGATCACGTGGATGATCATACACTAATCATGTGACAGATCATGCACTGATCACGTGGCTGATCATGCACTGATACCGTGACTGAGCATGGACTGATCACATGACTATCATGTAGTGATCACGTGACTTAATGGCGCTGATCATGTGACTGATCATGCGCTGATCATGTTTGCTATCATACACTGATCATGTGCCTCTGGAGGCAATGAACAAAGAGCTGAGTAGGCACGAATCAGCCAGCAGGCAATAATCATGGAACTCAGCTGTGAGGAATCATGCTGCTCAGCTGGCAATAATCAAGCAGCTGAGCAGGCAGGAATTATGCAGCACAGCTGGCAATTGTCAAGCAGATGACAGGCAGGAATCGTGCAGCTCAGCTGGCAATTGTCAAGCAGATGAGCAGACAGTAATCACGCAGCTCAGCAGGCCCTGATCACGTGACTGAGCATGCACTGTTCACGTGGCTGATCATACACTGATCACGTGATTGATCATGCACTGATCACTTGGATATCATGCACTGATCACGTGGCTGATCATACACTGTTCACGTGTCTGACCATGCACTGATCACGTGGCTGATCATACACTGCTCACGTAACTGATCATGCACTGATCACGTGGCTATCATGCACTGATCACGTGGATATCATGCACTGATATCATGCACTGATCACGTGGCTGATCACACACGTATCACGTGACTGATCATGCACTGATCACGTGGCTGATCATGCACTGATCACGTGGCTATCATGCACTGATCACGTGGCTGATCATGCAATGATCACGTAGCTACCATGCACTGGTCACGTGACTGATCATGCACTGATCACGTAATTGATCATGCACTGATCACGTGGCTGATCATGCACTGATCACGTGACTGATCATGCACTGATCACGTGACTGATCATGCACTGATCACGTGGCTATCATGCACTGATCACGTGGCTGATCATGCACTGATCACGTGACTGATCATGCACTGATCACGTGGCTTATCATGCACTGATCATGTGACTGATCATGCACTGATCATGTTTGCTGTCATACACTGATCATGTGCATCTGCAGGCAATGAACAAAGAGCTGAGTAGGCATGAATCAGTCAGCAGGCTATAATCATGGAACTCAGCTGTGAGAAATCATGCTGCTCACCTGGCAATAATCAAGTAGATGAGCAGGCAGGAATTATGCAGCACAGCTGGCAATTGTCAAGCAGATGACAGGCAGGAATCGTACAGCTCAGCTGGCAATTGTCAAGCAGATGAGCAGACAGTAATCACGCAGCTCAGCAGGCCCTGATCACGTGACTGCTCAGCAGGCACTGATCACGTGACTGATCATGCACTGATCACGTGGCTGATCATGCACTGATCACGTGACTGATCATGCACTGATCACGTGGCTATCATGCACTGATCACGTGACTGATCATGCACTGATCACGTAACTGTCATGCACTGATCACGTGGCTGATCATGCACTGATCACGTGGCTGATCATGCACTGATCACGTGGCTATCATGCACTGATCACGTGGCTGATCATGCACTGATCACGGGACTGATCATGCACTGATCACGGCACTATCATGCACTGATCACATGACTGATCATGCACTGATCACGTGGATGATCATGCACTGATCACGTGACTGATCATGCACTGATCACGTGGCTATCATGCACTGATCACGTGGCTGATCATGCACTGATCACGTGACTGATCATGCACTGATCACGTGATGATCATGCACTGATCACGTGGCTATCATGCACTGATCACGTGGCTGATCATGCACTGATCACGTGTCTGATCATGCACTGATCACGTGGCTGATCATGCACTGATCACGTGACTGATCATGCACTGATCACGTGGCTATCATGCACTGATCACGTGGCTGATCACACACTGATCACGTGACTGATCATGCACTGATCACGTGGCTATCATGCACTGATCACGTGGCTATCATGCACTGATCACGTGGCTGATCATGCACTGATCACGTAGCTATCATGCACTGATCACGTGACTGATCATGCACTGATCACGTGACTGATCATGCACTGATCACGTGGCTGATCATGCACTGATCACGTGGCTATCATGCACTGATCACGTGGCTGATCATGCACTGATCACGCAGCTACCATGCACTGATCACGTGACTGATCATGCACTGATCACGTGGCTGATCATGCACTGATCACGTGGCTGATCATGCACTGATCACGTGGCTATCATGCACTGATCACGTGGCTGATCATGCACTGATCACGTAGCTACCATGCACTGATCACGTGACTGATCATGCACTGATCACGTGGCTGATCATGCACTGATCACGTGGCTGATCATGCACTGATCACGTGACTGATCATGCACTGATCACGTGGCTATCATGCACTGATCACGTGACTGATCATGCACTGATCACGTGGCTATCATGCACTGATCACGTGGCTGATCATACTGATCACGTGCCTCGTCATGCACTGATCACGTGGCTGATCATGCACTGATCACGTGACTGATCATGCACTGATCACGTGGCTATCATGCACTGATCACGTGGCTATCATGCACTGATCACGTGGCTGATCATGCACTGATCACGTAGCTATCATGCACTGATCACGTGACTGATCATGCACTGATCACGTGTATGATCATGCACTGATCACGTGGCTGATCATACACTGATCACGTAACTGATCATGCACTGATCACGTGGCTATCATGCACTGATCACGTGGCTGATCATGCACTGATCACGTGGCTGATCACACACCTGTCACGTGACTGATCATGCACTGATCACGTGGCACTCATGCACTGATCACGTGGCTGATCATACACTGATCACGTAACTGATCATGCACTGATCACGTGGCTATCATGCACTGATCACGTGGCTGATCATGCAATGATCACGTACTACCATATACTGGTCACGTGACTGATCATGCACTGATCACGTAAATGATCATGCACTGATCACGTGACTGATCATGCACTGATCACGTGACTGATCATGCACTGATCACGTGGCTATCATGCACTGATCACGTGGCTGATCATGCAATGATCACGTAGCAACCATGTACTGGTCACGTGACTGATCATGCACTGATCACGTAATTGATCATGCACTGATCACGTGGCTGATCATGCACTGATCACGTGGCTGATCACACACTGATCACGTGACTGATCATGCACTGATCACGTGGCTATCATGCACTGATCACGTGGCTGATCATGCACTGATCACGCAGCTATCATGCACTGATCACGTGACTGATCATGCACTGATCACGTAACTGATCATGCACTGATCACGTGGCTGATCATGCACTGATCACGTGACTGATCATGCACTGATCACGTGGCTATCAGGCACTACTCACGTGGCTGATCATGCAATGATCATGTAGCTACCATGTACTGGTCACGTGACTGATCATACACCCATCAGGTGACTGATCATGCACTGATCACGTGGCTATCATGCACTGATCACGTGGCTGATCATGCACTGATCACGTGCCTGATCATGCACTGATCACGTGACTGATCATGCACTGATCACGTAGCAATCATGCACTGATCACGTGGCTGATCATGCACTGATCACGTGGCTATCATGCACTGATCACGTGGCTGATCATGCACTGATACCGTGACTGAGCATGGACTGATCACATGACTATCATGTAGTGATCACGTGACTTAATGGCGCTGATCATGTGACTGATCATGCGCTGATCATGTTTGCTATCATACACTGATCATGTGCCTCTGGAGGCAATAAACAAAGAGCTGAGTAGGCACGAATCAAACAGTCAGCAGGCAATAATCATGGAACTCAGCTGTGAGGAATCATGCTGCTCAGCTGGCAATAATCAAGCAGCTGAGCAGGCAGGAATTACGCAGCACAGCTGGCAAATGTCAAGCAGATGACAGGCAGGAATCATGCAGCTCAGCTGGCAATTGTCAAGCAGATGAGCAGACAGTAATCACGCAGCTCAGCAGGCCCTGATCACGTGACTGAGCATGCACTGATCACGTGCTGATCATGCACTGATCAGGTGATGATCATGCACTGATCACGTGACTGATCATGCACTGATCACGTGGCTGATCATGCACTGATCACGTGGCTGATCATGCACTGATCACGTGGCTGATCATGCACTGATCACGTGGCTATCATGCACTGATCACGTGGCTGATCATGCACTGATCACGTGGCTATCATGCACTGATATCATGCACTGGTCTCGTGGCTGATCACACACGTATCTAGTGACTGATCATGCACTGATCACGTGGCTATCATGCACTGATCACGTGACTGATCATGCACTGATCACGTGGCTATCATGCACTGATATCATGCACTGATCACGTGGCTGATCACACACTGATCACGTGACTGATCATGCACTGATCACGTGGCTATCATGCACTGATCACGTGACTGATCATGCACTGATCACGTGGCTATCATGCACTGATCACGTGGCTGATCATGCACTGATCACGTGGCTATCATGCACTGATCACGTGACTGATCATGCACTGATCACGTAGCTACCATGCACTGATCACGTGACTGATCATGCACTGATCACGTGGCTGATCATGCACTGATCACGTGACTGATCATGCACTGATCACGTGGCTATCATGCACTGATCACGTGACTGATCATGCACTGATCACGTGGTACCATGCACTGATCACGTGGCTGATCATGCACTGATCACGTGGCTGATCATGCACTGATCACGTGACTGATCATGCACTGATCACGTGACTGATCATGCACTGATCACGTGGCATCATGCACTGATCACGTGACTGATCATGCACTGATCACGTAGCTACCATGCACTGATCACGTGACTGATCATGCACTGATCACGTGGCTGATCATGCACTGATCACGTGACTGATCATGCACTGATCACGTGGCTGATCATGCACTGATCACGCAGCTACCATGCACTGATCACATGACTGATCATGCACTGATCACGTAACTGATCATGCACTGATCACGTGGCTTATCATGCATTGATCATGTGATTCATCATGTGCTGATCATGTTTGGTGTCATACACTGATCATGTGCCTCTGGAGGCAATGAACAAAGAGCTGAGTAGGCAGGAATCAGTAGGCAATAATCATGGAACTCAGCTCTGAGAAATCATGCTGCTCAGCTGGCAATAATCAAGCAGATGAGCAGGCAGGAATTATGCAGCACAGCTGGCAATTGTCAAGCAGATGACAGGCAGGAATCGTGCAGCTCAGCTGGCAATTGTCAAGCAGATGAGCAGACAGTAATCACGCAGCTCAGCAGGCCCTGATCACGTGACTGAGCATGCACTGTTCACGTGGCTGATCATACACTGATCACGTGACTGATCATGCACTGATCACGTGATATCATGCACTGATCACGTGGCTGTCATGCACTGATCACGTGGCTGATCATGCACTGATCACGTGGCTGATCATGCACTGATCACGTGACTGATCATGCACTGATCACGTGGCTATCATGCACTGATCACGTGGCTGATCATGCACTGATCACGGGACTGATCATGCACTGATCACGGGCTATCATGCACTGATCACATGACTGATCATGCACTGATCACGTGGCTGATCATGCACTGATCACGTGACTGATCATGCACTGATCACGTGACTGATCATGCACTGATCACGTGACTGATCATGCACTGATCACTGGCTATCATGCACTGATCACGTGGCTATCATGCACTGATCACGTGGCTGATCATGCACTGATCACGTGACTGATCATGCACTGATCACGTCTGATCATGCACTGATCACGTGACTGATCATGCACTGATCACGTGGATGATCATGCACTGATCACGTGACTGATCATGCACTGATCACGTGGCTATCATGCACTGATCACGTGGCTGATCATGCACTGATCACGTAGCTACCATGTACTGATCACGTGACTGATCATGCACTGATCACGTAATTGATCATGCACTGATCACGTGACTGATCATGCACTGATCACGTGACTGATCATGCACTGATCACGTGACTGATCATGCACTGATCACGTGGCTGTCATGCACTGATCACGTGGCTGATCATGCACTGATCACGTAGCTACCATGCACTGATCACGTGACTATCATGCACTGATCACGTGACTGATCATGCACTGATCACGTGGCTGATCATGCACTGATCACGTGACTGATCATGCACTGATCACGTGGCTGATCATGCACTGATCACGTGGCTATCATGCACTGATCACGTGACTGATCATGCACTGATCACGTAACTGATCATGCACTGATCACGTGGCTGATCATGCACTGATCACGTGACTGATCATGCACTGATCACGTGGCTGATCATGCACTGATCACGTGACTGATCATGCACTGATCACGTGGCTATCATGCACTGATCACGTGGCTGATCATGCAATGATCACGTAGCTACCATGTACTGATCACGTGACTATCATGCACTGATCACGTGACTGATCATGCACTGATCACGTGGCTGATCATGCACTGATCACGTGACTGATCATGCACTGATCACGTGGCTGATCATGCACTGATCACGTGGCTGATCATGCACTGATCACGTGGCTGATCATGCACTGATCACGTGACTGATCATGCACTGATCACGTGGCTGATCATGCACTGATCACGTGGCTGATCATGCACTGATCACGTGACTGATCATGCACTGATCACGTGACTGATCATGCACTGATCACGTGGCTATCATGCACTGATCACGTGGCTGATCATGCACTGATCACGTAGCTACCATATACTGGTCACATGACTGATCACGTGGCTGATCATGCACTGATCACGTGGCTGATCATGCACTGATCACGTGGCTGATCATGCACTGATCACGTGACTGATCATGCACTGATCACGTGGCTATCATGCACTGATCACGTGGCTGATCATGCACTGATCACGTAGCTACCATGCACTGATCACGTGACTGATCATGCACTGATCACGTGACTGATCATGCACTGATCACGTGGCTATCATGCACTGATCACGTGGCTGATCATGCAATGATCACGTAGCTACCATGTACTGGTCACGTGACTGATCATGCACTGATCACGTGACTGATCATGCACTGATCACGTGGCTGATCATGCACTGATCACGTGACTGATCATGCACTGATCACGTGACTGATCATGCACTGATCACGTGGCTATCATGCACTGATCACGTGGCTGATCATGCACTGATCACGTGTCTGATCATGCACTGATCACGTGGCTGATCATGCACTGATCACGTGACTGATCATGCACTGATCACGTGGCTATCATGCACTGATCACGTGGCTGATCATGCACTGATCACGTGACTATCACATACCTGTCACGTGACTGATCATGCACTGATCACGTGGCATCATGCACTGATCACGTGGCTGATCATGCACTGATCACGTAACTGATCATGCACTGATCAGTGGCTATCATGCACTGATCACGTGGCTGATCATGCAATGATCACGTAGCTACCATATACTGGTCACGTGACTGATCATGCACTGATCACGTCATTGATCATGCACTGATCACGTGGCTGATCATGCACTGATCACGTGGCTGATCATGCACTGATCACGTGACTGATCATGCACTGATCACGTGACTGATCATGCACTGATCACGTGGCTATCATGCACTGATCACGTGGCTGATCATGCACTGATCACGTGACTGATCATGCACTGATCACGTGACTGATCATGCACTGATCACGTGGCTATCATGCACTGATCACGTGGCTGATCATGCACTGATCACGTGGCTGATCATGCACTGATCACGTGACTGATCATGCACTGATCACGTGGCTATCATGCACTGATCACGTGACTGATCATGCACTGATCACGTGGCTATCATGCACTGATCACGTGGCTGATCATACACTGATCACGTAACTGATCATGCACTGATCACGTGGCTATCATGCACTGATCACGTGGCTGATCATGCACTGATCACGTGGCTGATCACACACTGTCACGTGACTGATCATGCACTGATCACGT
The DNA here is from genome assembly GCF_032452875.1 of Bos javanicus. Taxonomy (NCBI): domain Eukaryota; kingdom Metazoa; phylum Chordata; class Mammalia; order Artiodactyla; family Bovidae; genus Bos; species Bos javanicus. The sequence goes on along the minus strand of NW_026893599.1, from coordinate 1,522,682 downwards.
GGCACTCATGCACTGATCACGTGGCTGATCATACACTGATCACGTAACTGATCATGCACTGATCACGTGGCTATCATGCACTGATCACGTGGCTGATCATGCAATGTTCACGTACTGCCATATACTGATCACGTGACTGATCATGCACTGATCACGTAAATGATCATGCACTGATCACGTGACTGATCATGCACTGATCACGTGACTGATCATGCACTGATCACGTGGCTATCATGCACTGATCACGTGGCTGATCATGCAATGATCACGTAGCAACCATGTACTGGTCACGTGACTGATCATGCACTGATCACGTAATTGATCATGCACTGATCACGTGGCTGATCATGCACTGATCACGTGGCTGATCACACACTGATCACGTGACTGATCATGCACTGATCACGTGGCTATCATGCACTGATCACGTGGCTGATCATGCACTGATCACGTGGCTATCATGCACTGATCACGTGACTGATCATGCACTGATCACGTAACTGATCATGCACTGATCACGTGGCTGATCATGCACTGATCACGTGACTGATCATGCACTGATCACGTGGCTATCATGCACTACTCACGTGGCTGATCATGCAATGATCATGTAGCTACCATGTACTGGTCACGTGACTGATCATACACCCATCAGGTGACTGATCATGCACTGATCACGTGGCTATCATGCACTGATCACGTGGCTGATCATGCACTGATCACGTGCCTGATCATGCACTGATCACGTGACTAATCATGCACTGATCACGTAGCAATCATGCACTGATCACGTGGCTGATCATGCACTGATCACGTGGCTATCATGCACTGATCACGTGGCTGATCATGCACTGATACCGTGACTGAGCATGGACTGATCACATGACTATCATGTAGTGATCACGTGACTTAATGGCGCTGATCATCTGACTGATCATGCGCTGATCATGTTTGCTATCATACACTGATCATGTGCCTCTGGAGGCAATAAACAAAGAGCTGAGTAGGCACGAATCAAACAGTCAGCAGGCAATAATCATGGAACTCAGCTGTGAGGAATCATGCTGCTCAGCTGGCAATAATCAAGCAGCTGAGCAGGCAGGAATTACGCAGCACAGCTGGCAAATGTCAAGCAGATGACAGGCAGGAATCATGCAGCTCAGCTGGCAATTGTCAAGCAGATGAGCAGACAGTAATCACGCAGCTCAGCAGGCCCTGATCACGTGACTGAGCATGCACTGATCACGTGCTGATCATGCACTGATCACGTGATGATCATGCACTGATCACGTGACTGATCATGCACTGATCACGTGGCTGATCATGCACTGATCACGTGGCTGATCATGCACTGATCACGTGGCTGATCATGCACTGATCACGTGGCTGATCATGCACTGATCACGTGGCTGATCATGCACTGATCACGTGGCTATCATGCACTGATATCATGCACTGATCACGTGGCTGATCACACGATCACGTGACTGATCATGCACTGATCACGTGGCTATCATGCACTGATCACGTGACTGATCATGCACTGATCACGTGGCTATCATGCACTGATATCATGCACTGATCACGTGGCTGATCATGCACTGATCACGTGACTGATCATGCACTGATCACGTGGCTATCATGCACTGATCACGTGGCTGATCATGCACTGATCACGTGGCTATCATGCACTGATCACGTGGCTGATCATGCACTGATCACGTGACTGATCATGCACTGATCACGTCTATATCATGCACTGATCACGTGACTGATCATGCACTGATCACTGGATGATCATGCACTGATCATGTGACTGATCATGCACTGATCACGTGGCTATCATGCACTGATCACGTGGCTGATCATACACTGCACTGACTGATCATGCACTGATCACGTGGCTATCATGCACTGATCACGTGGCTGATCATGCACTGATCACGTAGCTACCATGTACTGTCACGTGACTGATCATGCACTGATCACGTAATTGATCATGCACTGATCACGTGACTGATCATGCACTGATCACGTGACTGATCATGCACTGATCACGTGGCTATCATGCACTGATCACGTGGCTGATCATGCACTGATCACGTAGCTACCATGCACTGATCACGTGACTGATCATGCACTGATCACGTAATTGATCATGCACTGATCACGTGGCTGATCATGCACTGATCACGTGACTGATCATGCACTGATCACGTGACTGATCATGCACTGATCACGTGGCTATCATGCACTGATCACGTGGCTGATCATACACTGATCACGTGCCTGATCATGCACTGATCACATGACTGATCATGCACTGATCACGTGACTGATCATGCACTGATCACGTGGCTATCATGCACTGATCACGTGGCTGATCATGCACTGATCACGTAGCTACCATGCACTGATCACGTGACTGATCATGCACTGATCACGTGACTGATCATGCACTGATCACGTGGCTATCATGCACTGATCACGTGGCTGATCATGCACTGATACCGTGACTGAGCATGGACTGATCACATGACTATCATGTAGTGATCACGTGACTTAATGGCGCTGATCATGTGACTGATCATGTTTGCTATCATACACTGATCATGTGCCTCTGGAGGCAATAAACAAAGAGCTGAGTAGGCACGAATCAAACAGTCAGCAGGCAATAATCATGGAACTCAGCTGTGAGGAATCATGCTGCTCAGCTGGCAATAATCAAGCAGCTGAGCAGGCAGGAATTACGCAGCACAGCTGGCAATTGTCAAGCAGATGACAGGCAGGAATCGTGCAGCTCAGCTGGCAATTGTCAAGCAGATGAGCAGACAGTAATCACGCAGCTCAGCAGGCCCTGATCACGTGACTGAGCATGCACTGTTCACGTGGCTGATCATACACTGATCACGTGATTGATCATGCACTGATCACGTGGCTGATCATGCACTGATCACGTGGCTGATCATACACTGTCACGTGGCTGATCATGCACTGATCACGTGGCTATCATGCACTGGTCACGTGACTGATCATGCACTGATCACGTGACTGATCATGCACTGATCACGTGGCTATCATGCACTGATCACGTGGCTGATCATACACTGATCACGTAACTGATCATGCACTGATCACGTGGCTATCATGCACTGATCACGTGGCTGATCATGCACTGACACATGGCTGATCACACACTGTCACGTGGCTGATCATGCAATGATCACGTAGCAACCATGTACTGATCACGTGACTGATCATGCACTGATCACGTAATTGATCATGCACTGATCACGTGGCTGATCATGCACTGATCACGTGACTGATCATGCACTGATCACGTGACTGATCATGCACTGATCACGTGGCTATCATGCACTGATCACGTGGCTGATCATGCACTGATCACGTGACTGATCATGCACTGATCACGTGACTGATCATGCACTGATCACGTGGCTATCATGCACTGATCACGTGGCTATCATGCACTGATCACGTGACTGATCATGCACTGATCACGTGACTGATCATGCACTGATCACGTGGTATCATGCACTGATCACGTGGCTATCATGCACTGATCACGTGGCTGATCATGCAATGATCACGTAGCTACCATGTACTGATCACGTGACTGATCATGCACTGATCACGTAACTGATCATGCACTGATCACGTGGCTGATCATGCACTGATCACGTGGCTGATCATGCACTGATCACGTGACTGATCATGCACTGATCACGTGGCTATCATGCACTGATCACGTGGCTGATCATGCACTGATCACGTGACTATCATGCACTGATCACGTGGCTATCATGCACTGATCACGTGGCTATCATGCACTGATCACGTGGCTGATCATGCACGAATCACGTGACTGATCATGCACTGATCACGTGGCTATCATGCACTGATCACGTGGCTGATCATGCAATGATCACGTAGCTACCATGTACTGGTCACGTGACTGATCATGCACTGATCACGTGGCTGATCATGCACTGATCACGTGGCTGATCATGCACTGATCACGTAACTGATCATGCACTGATCACGTGACTGATCATGCACTGATCACGTGGCTGATCATGCACTGATCACGTGGCTGATCATGCACTGATCACACAGCTACATGTACTGTCACATGACTGATCATGCACTGATCACGTGATTGATCATGCACTGATCACGTGGCTTATCATGCACTGATCATGTGACTGATCATGTGCTGATCATGTTTGGTATCATACACTGATCATGTGCCTCTGGAGGCAATGAACAAAGAGCTGAGTAGGCAGGAATCAGTCAGCAGGCAATAATCATGGAACTCAGCTCTGAGAAATCATGCTGCTCAGCTGGCAATAATCAAGCAGATGAGCAGGCAGGAATTACGCAGCACAGGTGGCAATTGTCAAGCAGATGACAGGCAGGAATCGTGCAGCTCAGCTGGCAATTGTCAAGCAGATGAGCAGACAGTAATCACGCAGCTCAGCAGGCCATGATCACGTGACTGAGCATGCACTGTTCACGTGGCTGATCACATACCTGATCACGTGACTGATCATGCACTGATCACGTGGCTATCATGCACTGATCACGTGATTGATCATGCACTGATCACGTATGTATGCACTGATCACGTGGCTATCATGCACTGATCACGTGGCTGATCATGCACTGATCACGTGACTGATCATGCACTGATCACGTAGCTATCATGCACTGATCACGTGGCTGATCATGCACTGATCACGGGACTGATCATGCACTGATCACGTGCTATCATGCACTGATCACATGACTGATCATGCACTGATCACGTGGATGATCATGCACTGATCACGTGACTGATCATGCACTGATCACGTGACTGATCATGCACTGATCACGTGACTGATCATGCACTGATCACGTGGCTATCATGCACTGATCACGTGGCTGATCATGCACTGATCACGTGACTGATCATGCACTGATCATCTGGCTATCATGCACTCATCACCTGGCTATCGTGCACTGATCACGTGGCTGATCATGCACTGATCACGTGACTGATCATGCACTGATCACGTCTATATCATGCACTGATCACGTGACTGATCATGCACTGATCACGTGGATGATCATGCACTGATCATGTGACTGATCATGCACTGATCACGTGGCTATCATGCACTGATCACGTGGCTGATCATGCACTGATCACGTGGCTGATCATGCACTGATCACGTAACTGATCATGCACTGATCACGTGACTGATCATGCACTGATCACGTGGCTGATCATGCACTGATCACGTGACTGATCATGCACTGATCACGTGACTGATCATGCACTGATCACGTGGCTATCATGCACTGATCACGTGGCTGATCATGCAATGATCACGTAGCTACCATGTACTGGTCACGTGACTGATCATGCACTGATCACGTAATTGATCATGCACTGATCACGTGGCTGATCATGCACTGATCACGTGACTGATCATGCACTGATCACGTGACTGATCATGCACTGATCACGTGGCTATCATGCACTGATCACGTGGCTGATCATGCACTGATCACGTGCCTGATCATGCACTGATCACGTGACTGATCATGCACTGATCACGTGGCTATCATGCACTGATCACGTGGATATCATGCACTGATCACGTGGCTGATCATGCACTGATCACGTGACTGATCATGCACTGATCACGTGGTATCATGCACTGATCACGTGGCTGATCATGCACTGATCACGTGGCTGATCATGCACTGATCACGTGGCTGATCATGCACTGATCACGTGGCTGATCATGCACTGATCACGTGGCTATCATGCACTGATCACGTGGCTGATCATGCACTGATCACGTAGCTATCATGTACTGATCACGTGACTGATCATGCACTGATCACGTGGCTATCATGCACTGATCACGTGGCTGATCATGCACTGATCACGTGACTGATCATGCACTGATCACGTGACTATCATGCACTGATCACGTGGCTATCATGCACTGATCACGTGGCTGATCACACACTGATCACGTGACTGATCATGCACTGATCACGTGGCTATCATGCACTGATCACGTGGCTGATCATGCACTGATCACGTGGCTGATCATGCACTGATCACGTGGCTATCATGCACTGATCACGTGGCTGATCATGCACTGATCACGTAGCTACCATGCACTGATCACGTGACTGATCATGCACTGATCACGTAACTGATCATGCACTGATCACGTGGCTGATCATGCACTGATCACGTGGCTATCATGCACTGATCACGTGGCTGATCATGCAATGATCACGCAGCTACCATGCACTGATCACGTGACTGATCATGCACTGATCACGTGGCTGATCATGCACTGATCACGTGGCTGATCATGCACTGATCACGTGGCTATCATGCACTGATCACGTGGCTGATCATGCACTGATCACGTAGCTACCATGCACTGATCACGTGACTGATCATGCACTGATCACGTGGCTGATCATGCACTGATCACGTGGCTGATCATGCACTGATCACGTGACTGATCATGCACTGATCACGTAGCTATCATGCACTGATCACGTGACTGATCATGCACTGATCACGTGGCTATCATGCACTGATCACGTGGCTGGTCATACTGATCACGTGCCTGTCATGCACTGATCACGTGGCTGATCATGCACTGATCACGTGACTGATCATGCACTGATCACGTGGCTATCATGCACTGATCACGTGGCTATCATGCACTGATCACGTGGCTGATCATGCACTGATCACGTAGCTACCATGCACTGATCACGTGACTGATCATGCACTGATCACGTGTATGATCATGCACTGATCACGTGGCTGATCATACACTGATCACGTAACTGATCATGCACTGATCACGTGGCTATCATGCACTGATCACGTGGCTGATCATGCACTGATCACGTGGCTGACACACACTGTCACGTGACTGATCATGCACTGATCACGTGGCACTCATGCACTGATCACGTGGCTGATCATACACTGATCACGTAACTGATCATGCACACATCACGTGGCTATCATGCACTGATCACGTGGCTGATCATGCAATGATCACGTACTACCATATACTGGTCACGTGACTGATCATGCACTGATCACGTAAATGATCATGCACTGATCACGTGACTGATCATGCACTGATCACGTGACTGATCATGCACTGATCACGTGGCTATCATGCACTGATCACGTGGCTGATCATGCAATGATCACGTAGCAACCATGTACTGGTCACGTGACTGATCATGCACTGATCACGTAATTGATCATGCACTGATCACGTGACTGATCATGCACTGATCACGTGGCTGATCACACACTGATCACGTGACTGATCATGCACTGATCACGTGGCTATCATGCACTGATCACGTGGCTGATCATGCACTGATCACGCAGCTATCATGCACTGGTCACGTGACTGATCATGCACTGATCACGTAACTGATCATGCACTGATCACGTGGCTGATCATGCACTGATCACGTGACTGATCATGCACTGATCACGTGGCTATCATGCACTACTCACGTGGCTGATCATGCAATGATCATGTAGCTACCATGTACTGGTCACGTGACTGATCATACACCCATCAGGTGACTGATCATGCACTGATCACGTGGCTATCATGCACTGATCACGTGGCTGATCATGCACTGATCACGTGCCTGATCATGCACTGATCACGTGACTGATCATGCACTGATCACGTAGCAATCATGCACTGATCACGTGGCTGATCATGCACTGATCACGTGGCTATCATGCACTGATCACGTGGCTGATCATGCACTGATACCGTGACTGAGCATGGACTGATCAAATGACTATCATGTAGTGATCACGTGACTTAATGGCGCTGATCATCTGACTGATCATGCGCTGATCATGTTTGCTATCATACACTGATCATGTGCCTCTGGAGGCAATAAACAAAGAGCTGAGTAGGCACGAATCAAACAGTCAGCAGGCAATAATCATGGAACTCAGCTGTGAGGAATCATGCTGCTCAGCTGGCAATAATCAAGCAGCTGAGCAGGCAGGAATTACGCAGCACAGCTGGCAATTGTCAAGCAGATGACAGGCAGGAATCATGCAGCTCAGCTGTCAATTGTCAAGCAGATGAGCAGACAGTAATCACGCAGCTCAGCAGGCCCTGATCACGTGACTGAGCATGCACTGATCACGTGGCTGATCATGCACTGATCACGTGGCTGATCATGCACTGATCACGTGACTGATCATGCACTGATCACGTGGCTGATCATGCACTGATCACGTGGCTGATCATGCACTGATCACGTGGCTGATCATGCACTGATCACGTGGCTGATCATGCACTGATCACGTAACTGATCATGCACTGATCACGTGGCTGATCATGCACTGATATCATGCACTGATCACGTGGCTGATCACACACTGATCACGTGACTGATCATGCACTGATCACGTGGCTATCATGCACTGATCACGTGACTGATCATGCACTGATCACGTGGCTATCATGCACTGATATCATGCACTGATCACGTGGCTGATCATGCACTGATCACGTAACTGATCATGCACTGATCACGTGGCTGATCATGCACTGATCACGTGACTGATCATGCACTGATCACGTGGCTGATCATGCACTGATCACGTGGCTGATCATGCACTGATCACGTGGCTATCATGCACTGATCACGTGACTGATCATGCACTGATCACGTAGCTATCATGCACTGATCACGTGGCTGATCATGCACTGATCACGTGGCTGATCATGCACTGATCACGTGACTGATCATGCACTGATCACGTGGCTATCATGCACTGATCACGTGACTGATCATGCACTGATCACGTGGTATCATGCACTGATCACGTGGCTGATCATGCACTGATCACGTGGCTGATCATGCACTGATCACGTGACTGATCATGCACTGATCACGTGACTGATCATGCACTGATCACGTGGCTATCATGCACTGATCACGTGACTGATCATGCACTGATCACGTAGCTATCATGCACTGATCACGTGACTGATCATGCACTGATCACGTGGCTGATCATGCACTGATCACGTGACTGATCATGCACTGATCACGTGGCTGATCATGCACTGATCACGCAGCTATCATGCACTGATCACATGACTGATCATGCACTGATCACGTGACTGATCATGCACTGATCACGTGGCTTATCATGCACTGATCATGTGACTGATCATGTGCTGATCATGTTTGGTGTCATACACTGATCATGTGCCTCTGGAGGCAATGAACAAAGAGCTGAGTAGGCAGGAATCAGTCAGGCAATAATCATGGAACTCAGCTGTGAGAAATCATGCTGCTCAGCTGGCAATAATCAAGCAGCTGAGCAGGCAGGAATTATGCAGCACAGCTGGCAATTGTCAAGCAGATGACAGGCAGGAATCGTGCAGCTCAGCTGGCAATTGTCAAGCAGATGAGCAGACAGTAATCACGCAGCTCAGCAGGCCCTGATCACGTGACTGAGCATGCACTGTTCACGTGGCTGATCATACACTGATCACGTGACTGATCATGCACTGATCACGTGATATCATGCACTGATCACGTGGCTGTCATGCACTGATCACGTGGCTATCATGCACTGATCACGTGGCTGATCATGCACTGATCACGTGACTGATCATGCACTGATCACGTGGCTATCATGCACTGATCACGTGGCTGATCATGCACTGATCACGGGACTGATCATGCACTGATCACGGGCTATCATGCACTGATCACGTGACTGATCATGCACTGATCACGTGGATGATCATGCACTGATCACGTGACTGATCATGCACTGATCACGTGACTGATCATGCACTGATCACGTGACTGATCATGCACTGATCACTGGCTATCATGCACTGATCACGTGGCTATCATGCACTGATCACGTGGCTGATCATGCACTGATCACGTGACTGATCATGCACTGATCACGTCTGATCATGCACTGATCACGTGACTGATCATGCACTGATCACGTGGATGATCATGCACTGATCACGTGACTGATCATGCACTGATCACGTGGCTATCATGCACTGATCACGTGGCTGATCATGCACTGATCACGTAGCTATCATGCACTGATCACGTGACTGATCATGCACTGATCACGTAATTGATCATGCACTGATCACGTGACTGATCATGCACTGATCACGTGACTGATCATGCACTGATCACGTGACTGATCATGCACTGATCACGTGGCTGTCATGCACTGATCACGTGGCTGATCATGCACTGATCACGTAGCTATCATGCACTGATCACGTGACTGATCATGCACTGATCACGTGACTGATCATGCACTGATCACGTGGCTGATCATGCACTGATCACGTGACTGATCATGCACTGATCACGTGGCTGATCATGCACTGATCACGTGCTATCATGCACTGATCACGTGACTGATCATGCACTGATCACGTGACTGATCATGCACTGATCACGTGGCTGATCATGCACTGATCACGTGACTGATCATGCACTGATCACGTGGCTGATCATGCACTGATCACGTGACTGATCATGCACTGATCACGTGGCTATCATGCACTGATCACGTGGCTGATCATGCACTGATCACGTAGCTATCATGCACTGATCACGTGACTGATCATGCACTGATCACGTGACTGATCATGCACTGATCACGTGGCTGATCATGCACTGATCACGTGACTGATCATGCACTGATCACGTGGCTGATCATGCACTGATCACGTGGCTGATCATGCACTGATCACGTGGCTGATCATGCACTGATCACGTGACTGATCATGCACTGATCACGTGACTGATCATGCACTGATCACGTGGCTGATCATGCACTGATCACGTGACTGATCATGCACTGATCACGTGACTGATCATGCACTGATCACGTGGCTATCATGCACTGATCACGTGGCTGATCATGCACTGATCACGTAGCTACCATATACTGGTCACATGACTGATCACGTGGCTGATCATGCACTGATCACGTGGCTGATCATGCACTGATCACGTGGCTGATCATGCACTGATCACGTGACTGATCATGCACTGATCACGTGGCTATCATGCACTGATCACGTGGCTGATCATGCACTGATCACGTAGCTATCATGCACTGATCACGTGACTGATCATGCACTGATCACGTGACTGATCATGCACTGATCACGTGGCTATCATGCACTGATCACGTGGCTGATCATGCAATGATCACGTAGCTACCATGTACTGGTCACGTGACTGATCATGCACTGATCACGTGATTGATCATGCACTGATCACGTGGCTGATCATGCACTGATCACGTGACTGATCATGCACTGATCACGTGACTGATCATGCACTGATCACGTGGCTATCATGCACTGATCACGTGGCTGATCATGCACTGATCACGTGACTGATCATGCACTGATCACGTGGCTGATCATGCACTGATCACGTGACTGATCATGCACTGATCACGTGGCTATCATGCACTGATCACGTGGCTGATCATGCACTGATCACGTGACTATCACATACTGATCACGTGACTGATCATGCACTGATCACGTGGCATCATGCACTGATCACGTGGCTGATCATGCACTGATCACGTGACTGATCATGCACTGATCACGTGGCTATCATGCACTGATCACGTGGCTGATCATGCACTGATCACGTAGCTACCATATACTGATCACGTGACTGATCATGCACTGATCACGTCATTGATCATGCACTGATCACGTGGCTGATCATGCACTGATCACGTGGCTGATCATGCACTGATCACGTGACTGATCATGCACTGATCACGTGACTGATCATGCACTGATCACGTGGCTATCATGCACTGATCACGTGGCTGATCATGCACTGATCACGTGACTGATCATGCACTGATCACGTGACTGATCATGCACTGATCACGTGGCTATCATGCACTGATCACGTGGCTGATCATGCACTGATCACGTGGCTGATCATGCACTGATCACGTGACTGATCATGCACTGATCACGTGGCTATCATGCACTGATCACGTGACTGATCATGCACTGATCACGTGGCTATCATGCACTGATCACGTGGCTGATCATACACTGATCACGTAACTGATCATGCACTGATCACGTGGCTATCATGCACTGATCACGTGGCTGATCATGCACTGATCACGTGGCTGATCACACACTGTCACGTGACTGATCATGCACTGATCACGTGGCACTCATGCACTGATCACGTGGCTGATCATACACTGATCACGTAACTGATCATGCACTGATCACGTGGCTATCATGCACTGATCACGTGGCTGATCATGCAATGATCACGTACTGCCATATACTGATCACGTGACTGATCATGCACTGATCACGTAAATGATCATGCACTGATCACGTGACTGATCATGCACTGATCACGTGACTGATCATGCACTGATCACGTGGCTATCATGCACTGATCACGTGGCTGATCATGCACTGATCACGTAGCAACCATGTACTGGTCACGTGACTGATCATGCACTGATCACGTAATTGATCATGCACTGATCACGTGGCTGATCATGCACTGATCACGTGGCTGATCATGCACTGATCACGTGACTGATCATGCACTGATCACGTGGCTATCATGCACTGATCACGTGGCTGATCATGCACTGATCACGTGGCTATCATGCACTGATCACGTGACTGATCATGCACTGATCACGTAACTGATCATGCACTGATCACGTGGCTGATCATGCACTGATCACGTGACTGATCATGCACTGATCACGTGGCTATCATGCACTACTCACGTGGCTGATCATGCAATGATCATGTAGCTACCATGTACTGGTCACGTGACTGATCATACACCCATCAGGTGACTGATCATGCACTGATCACGTGGCTATCATGCACTGATCACGTGGCTGATCATGCACTGATCACGTGCCTGATCATGCACTGATCACGTGACTGATCATGCACTGATCACGTGCAATCATGCACTGATCACGTGGCTGATCATGCACTGATCACGTGGCTATCATGCACTGATCACGTGGCTGATCATGCACTGATACCGTGACTGAGCATGGACTGATCACATGACTATCATGTAGTGATCACGTGACTTAATGGCGCTGATCATGTGACTGATCATGCGCTGATCATGTTTGCTATCATACACTGATCATGTGCCTCTGGAGGCAATAAACAAAGAGCTGAGTAGGCACGAATCAAACAGTCAGCAGGCAATAATCATGGAACTCAGCTGTGAGGAATCATGCTGCTCAGCTGGCAATAATCAAGCAGCTGAGCAGGCAGGAATTACGCAGCACAGCTGGCAATTGTCAAGCAGATGACAGGCAGGAATCATGCAGCTCAGCTGGCAATTGTCAAGCAGATGAGCAGACAGTAATCACGCAGCTCAGCAGGCCCTGATCACGTGACTGAGCATGCACTGATCACGTGGCTGATCATGCACTGATCACGTGATGATCATGCACTGATCACGTGACTGATCATGCACTGATCACGTGGCTGATCATGCACTGATCACGTGGCTGATCATGCACTGATCACGTGGCTGATCATGCACTGATCACGTGGCTGATCATGCACTGATCACGTGGCTGATCATGCACTGATCACGTGGCTGATCATGCACTGATATCATGCACTGATCACGTGGCTGATCACACACTGATCACGTGACTGATCATGCACTGATCACGTGGCTATCATGCACTGATCACGTGACTGATCATGCACTGATCACGTGGCTATCATGCACTGATATCATGCACTGATCACGTGGCTGATCATGCACTGATCACGTGACTGATCATGCACTGATCACGTGGCTATCATGCACTGATCACGTGGCTGATCATGCACTGATCACGTGGCTATCATGCACTGATCACGTGGCTGATCATGCACTGATCACGTGACTGATCATGCACTGATCACGTCTATATCATGCACTGATCACGTGACTGATCATGCACTGATCACGTGGATGATCATGCACTGATCACGTGACTGATCATGCACTGATCACGTGGCTATCATGCACTGATCACGTGGCTGATCATACACTGATCCTGACTGATCATGCACTGATCACGTGGCTATCATGCACTGATCACGTGGCTGATCATGCACTGATCACGTAGCTACCATGCACTGATCACGTGACTGATCATGCACTGATCACGTAATTGATCATGCACTGATCACGTGACTGATCATGCACTGATCACGTGACTGATCATGCACTGATCACGTGGCTATCATGCACTGATCACGTGGCTGATCATGCACTGATCACGTAGCTATCATGCACTGATCACGTGACTGATCATGCACTGATCACGTGGCTGATCATGCACTGATCACGTGGCTGATCATGCACTGATCACGTGACTGATCATGCACTGATCACGTGACTGATCATGCACTGATCACGTGGCTATCATGCACTGATCACGTGGCTGATCATGCACTGATCACGTGCCTGATCATGCACTGATCACGTGACTGATCATGCACTGATCACGTGACTGATCATGCACTGATCACGTGGCTATCATGCACTGATCACGTGGCTGATCATGCACTGATCACGTAGCTATCATGCACTGATCACGTGACTGATCATGCACTGATCACGTGACTGATCATGCACTGATCACGTGGCTATCATGCACTGATCACGTGGCTGATCATGCACTGATACCGTGACTGAGCATGGACTGATCACATGACTATCATGTAGTGATCACGTGACTTAATGGCGCTGATCATGTGACTGATCATGTTTGCTATCATACACTGATCATGTGCCTCTGGAGGCAATAAACAAAGAGCTGAGTAGGCACGAATCAAACAGTCAGCAGGCAATAATCATGGAACTCAGCTGTGAGGAATCATGCTGCTCAGCTGGCAATAATCAAGCAGCTGAGCAGGCAGGAATTACGCAGCACAGCTGGCAATTGTCAAGCAGATGACAGGCAGGAATCGTGCAGCTCAGCTGGCAATTGTCAAGCAGATGAGCAGACAGTAATCACGCAGCTCAGCAGGCCCTGATCACGTGACTGAGCATGCACTGTTCACGTGGCTGATCATACACTGATCACGTGATTGATCATGCACTGATCACGTGGCTGATCATGCACTGATCACGTGGCTGATCATACACTGTCACGTGGCTGATCATGCACTGATCACGTGGCTATCATGCACTGATCACGTGACTGATCATGCACTGATCACGTGACTGATCATGCACTGATCACGTGGCTATCATGCACTGATCACGTGGCTGATCATACACTGATCACGTGACTGATCATGCACTGATCACGTGGCTATCATGCACTGATCACGTGGCTGATCATGCACTGTCACGTGGCTGATCATGCACTGTCACGTGGCTGATCATGCACTGATCACGTAGCAACCATGCACTGATCACGTGACTGATCATGCACTGATCACGTAATTGATCATGCACTGATCACGTGGCTGATCATGCACTGATCACGTGACTGATCATGCACTGATCACGTGACTGATCATGCACTGATCACGTGGCTATCATGCACTGATCACGTGGCTGATCATGCACTGATCACGTGACTGATCATGCACTGATCACGTGACTGATCATGCACTGATCACGTGGCTATCATGCACTGATCACGTGGCTATCATGCACTGATCACGTGACTGATCATGCACTGATCACGTGACTGATCATGCACTGATCACGTGGTATCATGCACTGATCACGTGGCTATCATGCACTGATCACGTGGCTGATCATGCAATGATCACGTAGCTACCATGTACTGATCACGTGACTGATCATGCACTGATCACGTAATTGATCATGCACTGATCACGTGGCTGATCATGCACTGATCACGTGGCTGATCATGCACTGATCACGTGACTGATCATGCACTGATCACGTGGCTATCATGCACTGATCACGTGGCTGATCATGCACTGATCACGTGACTATCATGCACTGATCACGTGGCTATCATGCACTGATCACGTGGCTATCATGCACTGATCACGTGGCTGATCATGCACTGATCACGTGACTGATCATGCACTGATCACGTGGCTATCATGCACTGATCACGTGGCTGATCATGCAATGATCACGTAGCTACCATGTACTGGTCACGTGACTGATCATGCACTGATCACGTGGCTGATCATGCACTGATCACGTGGCTGATCATGCACTGATCACGTGACTGATCATGCACTGATCACGTGACTGATCATGCACTGATCACGTGGCTGATCATGCACTGATCACGTGGCTGATCATGCACTGATCACACAGCTACATGTACTGTCACATGACTGATCATGCACTGATCACGTGATTGATCATGCACTGATCACGTGGCTTATCATGCATTGATCATGTGACTGATCATGTGCTGATCATGTTTGCTATCATACACTGATCATGTGCCTCTGGAGGCAATGAACAAAGAGCTGAGTAGGCAGGAATCAGTCAGCAGGCAATAATCATGGAACTCAGCTCTGAGAAATCATGCTGCTCAGCTGGCAATAATCAAGCAGCTGAGCAGGCAGGAATTACGCAGCACAGCTGGCAATTGTCAAGCAGATGACAGGCAGGAATCGTGCAGCTCAGCTGGCAATTGTCAAGCAGATGAGCAGACAGTAATCACGCAGCTCAGCAGGCCCTGATCACGTGACTGAGCATGCACTGTTCACGTGGCTGATCACATACCTGATCACGTGACTGATCATGCACTGATCACGTGGCTATCATGCACTGATCACGTGATTGATCATGCACTGATCACGTATGTATGCACTGATCACGTGGCTATCATGCACTGATCACGTGGCTGATCATGCACTGATCACGTGACTGATCATGCACTGATCACGTGGCTATCATGCACTGATCACGTGGCTGATCATGCACTGATCACGGGACTGATCATGCACTGATCACGTGCTATCATGCACTGATCACATGACTGATCATGCACTGATCACGTGGATGATCATGCACTGATCACGTGACTGATCATGCACTGATCACGTGACTGATCATGCACTGATCACGTGACTGATCATGCACTGATCACGTGGCTATCATGCACTGATCACGTGGCTGATCATGCACTGATCACGTGACTGATCATGCACTGATCACGTGGCTATCATGCACTGATCACGTGGCTATCATGCACTGATCACGTGGCTGATCATGCACTGATCACGTGACTGATCATGCACTGATCACGTCTATATCATGCACTGATCACGTGACTGATCATGCACTGATCACGTGGATGATCATGCACTGATCACGTGACTGATCATGCACTGATCACGTGGCTATCATGCACTGATCACGTGGCTGATCATGCACTGATCACGTGGCTGATCATGCACTGATCACGTGGCTGATCATGCACTGATCACGTGACTGATCATGCACTGATCACGCTGATCATGCACTGATCACGTGACTGATCATGCACTGATCACGTGACTGATCATGCACTGATCACGTGGCTATCATGCACTGATCACGTGGCTGATCATGCAATGATCACGTAGCTACCATGTACTGGTCACGTGACTGATCATGCACTGATCACGTAATTGATCATGCACTGATCACGTGGCTGATCATGCACTGATCACGTGACTGATCATGCACTGATCACGTGACTGATCATGCACTGATCACGTGGCTATCATGCACTGATCACGTGGCTGATCATGCACTGATCACGTGACTGATCATGCACTGATCACGTGACTGATCATGCACTGATCACGTGGCTATCATGCACTGATCACGTGGCTATCATGCACTGATCACGTGGCTGATCATGCACTGATCACGTGACTGATCATGCACTGATCACGTGGCTATCATGCACTGATCACGTGGCTGATCATGCACTGATCACGTGGCTGATCATGCACTGATCACGTGGCTGATCATGCACTGATCACGTGGCTGATCATGCACTGATCACGTGGCTATCATGCACTGATCACGTGGCTGATCATGCACTGATCACGTAGCTATCATGCACTGATCACGTGACTGATCATGCACTGATCACGTGGCTATCATGCACTGATCACGTGGCTGATCATGCACTGATCACGTGACTGATCATGCACTGATCACGTGACTATCATGCACTGATCACGTGGCTATCATGCACTGATCACGTGGCTGATCATGCACTGATCACGTGACTGATCATGCACTGATCACGTGGCTATCATGCACTGATCACGTGGCTGATCATGCACTGATCACGTGGCTGATCATGCACTGATCACGTGGCTATCATGCACTGATCACGTGGCTGATCATGCACTGATCACGTAGCTATCATGCACTGATCACGTGACTGATCATGCACTGATCACGTGACTGATCATGCACTGATCACGTGGCTGATCATGCACTGATCACGTGGCTATCATGCACTGATCACGTGGCTGATCATGCACTGATCACGCAGCTACCATGCACTGATCACGTGACTGATCATGCACTGATCACGTGGCTGATCATGCACTGATCACGTGGCTGATCATGCACTGATCACGTGGCTATCATGCACTGATCACGTGGCTGATCATGCACTGATCACGTAGCTATCATGCACTGATCACGTGACTGATCATGCACTGATCACGTGGCTGATCATGCACTGATCACGTGGCTGATCATGCACTGATCACGTGACTGATCATGCACTGATCACGTGGCTATCATGCACTGATCACGTGACTGATCATGCACTGATCACGTGGCTATCATGCACTGATCACGTGGCTGATCATACTGATCACGTGCCTGTCATGCACTGATCACGTGGCTGATCATGCACTGATCACGTGACTGATCATGCACTGATCACGTGGCTGATCATGCACTGATCACGTGGCTATCATGCACTGATCACGTGGCTGATCATGCACTGATCACGTAGCTATCATGCACTGATCACGTGACTGATCATGCACTGATCACGTGTATGATCATGCACTGATCACGTGGCTGATCATGCACTGATCACGTAACTGATCATGCACTGATCACGTGGCTATCATGCACTGATCACGTGGCTGATCATGCACTGATCACGTGGCTGATCACACACTGTCACGTGACTGATCATGCACTGATCACGTGGCACTCATGCACTGATCACGTGGCTGATCATACACTGATCACGTGACTGATCATGCACTGATCACGTGGCTATCATGCACTGATCACGTGGCTGATCATGCAATGATCACGTACTACCATATACTGATCACGTGACTGATCATGCACTGATCACGTAAATGATCATGCACTGATCACGTGACTGATCATGCACTGATCACGTGACTGATCATGCACTGATCACGTGGCTATCATGCACTGATCACGTGGCTGATCATGCAATGATCACGTAGCAACCATGTACTGGTCACGTGACTGATCATGCACTGATCACGTAATTGATCATGCACTGATCACGTGGCTGATCATGCACTGATCACGTGGCTGATCACACACTGATCACGTGACTGATCATGCACTGATCACGTGGCTATCATGCACTGATCACGTGGCTGATCATGCACTGATCACGCAGCTATCATGCACTGATCACGTGACTGATCATGCACTGATCACGTAACTGATCATGCACTGATCACGTGGCTGATCATGCACTGATCACGTGACTGATCATGCACTGATCACGTGGCTATCATGCACTACTCACGTGGCTGATCATGCAATGATCATGTAGCTACCATGTACTGGTCACGTGACTGATCATACACCCATCAGGTGACTGATCATGCACTGATCACGTGGCTATCATGCACTGATCACGTGGCTGATCATGCACTGATCACGTGCCTGATCATGCACTGATCACGTGACTGATCATGCACTGATCACGTAGCAATCATGCACTGATCACGTGGCTGATCATGCACTGATCACGTGGCTATCATGCACTGATCACGTGGCTGATCATGCACTGATACCGTGACTGAGCATGGACTGATCACATGACTATCATGTAGTGATCACGTGACTTAATGGCGCTGATCATGTGACTGATCATGCGCTGATCATGTTTGCTATCATACACTGATCATGTGCCTCTGGAGGCAATAAACAAAGAGCTGAGTAGGCACGAATCAAACAGTCAGCAGGCAATAATCATGGAACTCAGCTGTGAGGAATCATGCTGCTCAGCTGGCAATAATCAAGCAGCTGAGCAGGCAGGAATTACGCAGCACAGCTGGCAATTGTCAAGCAGATGACAGGCAGGAATCATGCAGCTCAGCTGGCAATTGTCAAGCAGATGAGCAGACAGTAATCACGCAGCTCAGCAGGCCCTGATCACGTGACTGAGCATGCACTGTTCACGTGGCTGATCATACACTGATCACGTGATTGATCATGCACTGATCACTTGGATATCATGCACTGATCACGTGGCTGATCATACACTGTTCACGTGTCTGACCATGCACTGATCACGTGGCTGATCATACACTGCTCACGTAACTGATCATGCACTGATCACGTGGCTGATCATGCACTGATCACGTGGCTGATCATGCACTGATCACGTGGCTGATCATGCACTGATCACGTGGCTGATCATGCACTGATCACGTGGCTGATCATGCACTGATCACGTGACTGATCATGCACTGATCACGTGACTGATCATGCACTGATCACGTGGCTGATCATGCACTGATCACGTGGCTGATCATGCACTGATCACGTGGCTACCATGCACTGATCACGTGACTGATCATGCACTGATCACGTAACTGATCATGCACTGATCACGTGGCTGATCATGCACTGATCACGTGACTGATCATGCACTGATCACGTGGCTGATCATGCACTGATCACGTGACTGATCATGCACTGATCACGTAGCAATCATGCACTGATCACGTGGCTGATCATGCACTGATCACGTGACTGATCATGCACTGATCACGTGGCTGATCATGCACTGATCACGTGGCTATCATGCACTGATCACGTGACTGATCATGCACTGATCACGTGACTGATCATGCACTGATCACGTGGCTGATCATACTGATCACGTGGCTGTCATGCACTGATCACGTGGCTGATCATGCACTGATCACGTGACTGATCATGCACTGATCACGTGGCTGATCATGCACTGATCACGTGGCTATCATGCACTGATCACGTGGCTGATCATGCACTGATCACGTAGCTATCATGCACTGATCACGTGACTGATCATGCACTGATCACGTGTCTGATCATGCACTGATCACGTGGCTGATCATGCACTGATCACGTGACTGATCATGCACTGATCACGTGGCTATCATGCACTGATCACGTGGCTGATCATGCACTGATCACGTGGCTGATCATGCACTGATCACGTGACTGATCATGCACTGATCACGTGGCACTCATGCACTGATCACGTGGCTGATCATGCACTGATCACGTGACTGATCATGCACTGATCACGTGGCTATCATGCACTGATCACGTGGCTGATCATGCAATGATCACGTAGCTACCATATACTGGTCACGTGACTGATCATGCACTGATCACGTAACTGATCATGCACTGATCACGTGACTGATCATGCACTGATCACGTGACTGATCATGCACTGATCACGTGGCTATCATGCACTGATCACGTGGCTGATCATGCACTGATCACGTAGCAACCATGTACTGTCACGTGACTGATCATGCACTGATCACGTAATTATCATGCACTGATCACGTGACTGATCATGCACTGATCACGTGGCTGATCATGCACTGATCACGTGACTGATCATGCACTGATCACGTGGCTATCATGCACTGATCACGTGGCTGATCATGCACTGATCACGTGGCTATCATGCACTGATCACGTGGCTGATCATACACGATCACGTGACTGATCATGCACTGATCACGTGGCTATCATGCACTGATCACGTGGCTGATCATGCACTGATCACGTAGCTATCATGCACTGATCACGTGACTGATCATGCACTGATCACGTCTATATCATGCACTGATCACGTGACTGATCATGCACTGATCACGTGGATGATCATGCACTGATCACGTGACTGATCATGCACTGATCACGTGGCTATCATGCACTGATCATGTGACTGATCATGTGCTGATCATGTTTGGTGTCATACACTGATCATGTGCCTCTGGAGGCAATGAACAAAGAGCTGAGTAGGCAGGAATCAGTAGGCAATAATCATGGAACTCAGCTCTGAGAAATCATGCTGCTCAGCTGGCAATAATCAAGCAGCTGAGCAGGCAGGAATTATGCAGCACAGCTGGCAATTGTCAAGCAGATGACAGGCAGGAATCGTGCAGCTCAGCTGGCAATTGTCAAGCAGATGAGCAGACAGTAATCACGCAGCTCAGCAGGCCCTGATCACGTGACTGAGCATGCACTGTTCACGTGGCTGATCATACACT